>NC_053155.1:119752222-119969722 GCF_016835505.1 Polypterus senegalus | reverse complement strand
CATTGCTTCTTTAACACATTACTTCTCCGCTGTGAAGCGCGGGTATTTTTCTAGTTGATAAATAAAGTTCAGTTCAAAATAGGGTTGGGAGATATGGGCAAAAAATTATCTCTATTTTTTTTTTTTTTTCAGCGTTATGGATGAATTTCAGTTTTAATGATATTTTTTTACATGAACTCGAGACAAAACAGAACTCAAAAATATTTTCCTTTATTTTGAAGCTATATAGAAACAACAATAACAAAAAAAGCTGCACTTCAGGGGTGTTCCAAAAAATAAATATTAAATAAATATTAAATAGTAAATATAAAATAAAATAGAATGCAGAAAAATAATTTAAAAAATAAACAGAAATTCATTTACATAAAGCACTATGGGCAGGTAATAACAAATTATAAGTAACATATAAGGAAGGTCTTCAGTGTGCTTTTTCACCCAACATTGTGTAGCAGTGCAACAATAACACAATGTTAAACATACTTCAATCATTAAAGTGCAGAAGAATAATAAGAACAGCACCAAATGACTAACATGTCTGAGGTTGTGTTTGATCCAAACATAGTAATGGTATATAATATGTGAAATAGCTATTCAGTGAATTTCGTGTTGTTCTTAGTCTCAGATTTATTTAAAGTTTGAAATTTCTTTAGCCTTTTTGTTTGCGCTAATGTGCAGTTAGTGTTAATTAATAACAGCAGCGAATCTAACACCCTCAACCAAAAGCTGAGTGGCTTTTCTGTCCTGAAATCGTACAACTGAAAAGTTTTCAAACGCAGTATATATTTTATAAAATAATGCATAAATGGACTTAGTTTATTGGTGATTTCATGTTCGTCAAAGTTTGCACTTTTTAACAACTGTACAAAGTAATGTTTTTTTATACAAATCAACTCAAGTGAAACAAAAAATGCAAGTTTTCAGGGTTGCTAGCTCTCATGGATCTGGCATGATGCTCTGGCTTTCAGAATCTCACGCTCCTACAAGAAGTCTTACGGCAAATCTATATTCCATTGTAAACCTAATATAAGACATCAAAAGTGTTGGTATTTTGCAAACCTACGGACTATTTGCAAGGTAATAAAACTGTTACATACATGTACATATATTGTTTCATTGTGCAAACGGGGCAATGCCACCTCTGCAAAATGCATATTTGCGGATTGGTATTCTGTACTTGGGATCTTTTACTTTTAGCATTCTAACAAACCCAGGCTTTTCTACTATATAAACGGGCAACATGTGTTTACCGATATAAAATGCCATCTCATCTATAATCTCCTTCCATGTCTACCCTGTCTTGTCATATGTTGTGACACTGGAAAACGAGTCAGCTTGGGTTGGCTGTGTTCCCATTCTGCTGGATGCCTTTATTTCAAATGCTTGAACAGGTTTGCAGTGCTGCTACTTTTTGTTTCAACAGCTTTTTTTTTTTTTATATACAAACCTTTCACCACACAGTGGTCTACTCCGCATCTGACCTCACAAACCAAACCATGTCCATATAACTGAAGTAACATGCCCTTGTTTTGGTATTATTGTGTCTTCTTTAGCCGTATATGTCATTAGTAGCAGTCGTTTCTCTTCACCGGTGTCTGTCTAATGGGTAGTTCTCTGTACATGTGCAGACCTGGAGGTCTCTGGGAAATAAGGCCAACATCCAGTTGTAGTAACTAAGAGAATTACAGCTGCAGACTTGTGACAGAGGGAAGTATTAGATTTTACCCGATTTTTCGATTTAAGCATTTTTCAAAACAATTTAAAACAAAAACTTGATTTATCACCCAGCTCTAGTTCAGATCTTTCTTTCTTTCTTGTTGCACATTGTCACTTAATTTTAGCAGCCAACATGAATAATCCTTAGCCCATCTTTTCGTTTTACTTAGTGAAAGTGTTTAAAATGGTTTTCTTTACAGCTCCCAAGATAAGCTATTGGTCCGAAATTATCCTGCTTTATGTGCTTTGTATAAATGTTACATCAGAAATTTTGGTTACTGGATATCTTGCATTCTGAATTTCTTTTAGATTCACATAATTAGGTATGTGGTAAATAAAGCATTCTTGTGTTTTTGTTTCTTTTAGAAGGTTCAGATAGTGACACTACGTTATCATCTAACCATTCAGAAGAAAATGAAAAAACGTCTTCAGACTCTGATCCCAAAGTTAAGAATGGAAAAACTAGAGTACTCAACAATTACAGTAGAATTACTCGAAATAAGGCTGCATTAAACAGGAAACGACAAGGTGAGAAGATTTTTTTTTCCTGTTTGCTTTTTTTTTTTACTTTAATATTTTAATCAGCAATGGGTGAGAAATAAAAATTCTGCATACACTAAGTGACCTGTTTGGCCTGTTTAATACATACATTTGTTTAATAGCTGCTTGCCCCCAGTTACCCTCTGTACTTAAATCTTTTGATTCAGATTTGTGTATTTATGATGCTCAAAAATGATTTAGACACAATTTAAGTGTACCGTGCAGTTACATATCATCTTCTGTTAATACAGTGCCCTCCACTTATATTGGAACCCCTTGTAAAAATTAGTAAGGTGGTTTAGAAAAAAAAAATCACTGCTGAAGAACTGTCATCTTGCAATGAAAATATGAGAAACTTCTGACTTTTAACTGAAACAAGGTAATTCAAAGAAAAATAAAGCCCTCATCAAGAATTACATATTTTTAACAAAAACATATGTACCACAGCTGTTGACACCCTTGGAAATTAATGTGAAACAATGTAATTGAAGCATGTTTCCCACTTAAATTGGACATTGTTAAGTTGATTGGAGTGTATAGGAACTTTCCAGCTTAAATAAATGATTGATTATTGATTAACTGGGATACAAATGTGAGGAGACATGGAACTAAATTTCTTTAGCCAGCCATCATTATGGCAAAGAAAAGAGAACCCTCAATCCAAATAAGGGAGAAGTGTGTTGCCCTTCATAACTCAGGGAATGGTTATAAAAAAAATAGCTACTTGCCTGAAAATGTCCATTTCTACAGTTAGGGCCTTTCTGAACACTCAAGGACCCGAACAATAGATAAAAGTCACATTATAAATAAAAACTAAAAATACAAATCAGACAGAGCAGTTGTAATCAAAGAGAGAAAGCAGTCTTAAACAGATGAGTTTTAAGTTTAGATTTAAAAAGTGAAAATAAATCAATATTTCTGAGTTCAGATGGTAGTGAGTTCCAGAGCTGAATGCTCTGTTCCCCATGGTGGTAAGATGGGTGAAGGGAAAAGTCAAGTGGATGGAGGAAGAGGATCTAATTGTGCGGGAAGGAATGGCAACATGGAGGAGGTCAGACAAATATGGAGGGGCAAGGTTGTAGATAACCTTGAATGTTAAGAGGAGAATTTTGAAGTCAATGCAGAACTTAACCAGAAGCCAATGAAGCTGCTGCAATACGGGAGTGATATGGTAAATGGGGGGGTTCAAGATGCGGGCAGCTGAATTTTGGACCAGTTGAAGAATAAGGAATTGCAATAATCCAGGCAAAAAGTGACAAGGGTGTGGGGAGTGAGGGAGGGGCGAATACGATTAATGTTATGCAAGTGGAAGTATGCAGTCCAGGAGATGTTATTGATGTGGGAGTGGGAAGATAGAGTACTGTCAGAGCCCTGGGGCACACCTGAAGTAACAGCGGTGAGTTGGGATGTAAAATTTTTGAGCTGAACGAACTGAGTGTGGCCTAAGAAATAAGATCTGACCCAATCTAGTGGAATATGAGTAATGCCTATAAAAGATAATCAATTGAGAAGAGTGGTGTGACAAATAGTGTCAAGAGCCGCACTCAGGTCAAGGAGAATTAGAATAGTGATTAAACTAGAATCAGCTGCCATAAGAAGGTCGTTAGTAATTTTGATAAATGGCGTTATTATTATTATGTGATAAATGGGAATCACGTTGAATAGCTATACAGTAGAGTCTCGCTTATCCGACCTTTGCTTATCCAACATTCTGTATTATCCGACGTCCCACTGCAAAAAAACCCAAAAAAACGCATCAATCGGCAACAAGAACTGCAAGTTGTGAGCATGAGCGTAGTCTATTTTTTGTTGCCAAGTTCATTTTTTCAGTTAAATTTTGATGTTTTGTTGTAAAACATGATTACAGTGGATTATGTGGCCAGCGCTCTCTGGCGTGTGTGCGAGCATCTCTCTCTCTCTCGCGCGCGCGCTTGTGTGTGTGTGTGTGTGTGTGTGTGTGTGTGTGTGTGTGTGTGTGTGTCCCTGTCCCTCCCTCTCTCGCGCTTGTGTATGTGTGTGTGCGTGTCCCTCTCGCGTGCGCGCTTGTGTGTCTTTCTCGCGTGTTTCTGTGTATGTGTGTGTGTGCGCGTGCGGGTGTGTGTGCATGTGTCTCTCTCGCACGTGGGTGTGTGCATGCATGCGTGTCTTGCAAGGGTTTGCGCATGTATCTCTCTTTCTCTCGTGCGTGTTTGTCTGTGTGTCTCTCTTGCTCTGCACAGGAAATGCACAGGGAGAGACTGAACACGTGCGGAAATCATCCACGCGCACAAACCGAAAGGGAAACTGGCTTGTTCCTATACCGAGTGTGTGGTCATGAACAGAGGCAAAAGTTTGCCGAACTCTTTGGTCATAACCCGATTTGTACGTGTTCAGTGACGTTCATGAACCAGTACGCCGTATTAGGTTCGTAAGGTGTAAAATTATAACATAGTTTGACGTTTAATTGGCTTTTAACACCTCCCATTATCCAACATTTTCGCTTATCCGATGTTCTGTCGGCCCGTTTATGTCGGATAAGTGAGACTCTACTGTATTTCCAAAAATTTTGGAGATGAAAAGTAGGTTAGAAATAGGTTGAAAATTGCTAAAATTAGTAGGATTGGCACCCGATTTTTGTATTGGGGTTGTTGCAGGAGTATTGAAAGATGAAGGAACAGTTGCAGTGGTGAGAGAGGAGTGAATTATAGCAGAAATAAGGGGGACCAGAGAAGGGAGGCGGGCTTTAACCAGAACTGTGGGAAGGGGATGCAGCTTACACTTAAAGACAAGATCTGAGATTTCTGAGAAAGTATGAAGCTGGAAGGTGGAAAATGAGTGAGTAAGTGGATGAAATTCAAATTAAGTACTGAAGGAATCCGTACCAAGATACTGGTGTATCCTCTGGATGTTTTCATTAAAAAAGGCCATAAGGGAATTTCAAACAGCAGTTGAATAAAGGTGAGATGGTTAAAAGTCTGGGTGTTGTGTGATATTATTAAGCAGTGAAAACAGTGACTTGGTGTTGCCTTTATTGGAAGAAATAATGTAAATGTAATAGTTATATTTGATTTGAGCAATACAGTCCTTGTAATATAGTATATGATTTTTATGTATCTCTTTGTGTACAAAGAGTCCATTTTTTATACAACCGTTCAATTAGAACTTTATCAAAACCAAAGCTCAAAGTCCCATAGAAAAACAACTTGGACCAAGCTATATAAAAGCAGTTGACATTTTCTGCCCCTCTCAGTATCTGGGTGGCAAAAACTGGGGCTCAATTATTTTTTTCATGAATAGATTTTATTACTCTTGTGAATTATTTATCTGGCAAGGATAATTAGAAAACTAGACTTTAACTACTTCCTTTCTTACAGAACCATTCATAATTAAGTATCATAAGTAAAAATGTCTAATTTTATTATTTCCTTGAACCTTTAGAACCTGAGAAGAAATTATCCTCCTTCCACTCAGAAGAAACTGAGCAAACATCTTCAGACTCTTCACTTTCCAAATACAAAAATGTGAAATTAGGTGAATCCACAACGTATTACAGGATAATGCAAAAAAAGGCTGCACGGAACAGAGAAAAACAAGGTATGGGAGGTTTATAATATTTGTTGAGTGGTCATTCAACCTCCATTTGCCTGCTTTTCTTGGTAAGAGTTGTGGTGGCAGCGTTAATGAACTTGCCAGCCTAGACTACATTTTTTCTGGCAGCAGTGTCAAGCATCTCTTGGGGAAATCTTAAATGCCCCCCCAAGCCATCTAAAAGGTTAAATTCTTCTAGTGTATCGTAGGTCTGTCTTGTTTCTTTTCCAATAGTATTGTGATTGGTACACTAACCACAGGAGAGATCATAAACAGTTTCCTTTTCTTTCTAGACACTTAGTCTACATCTGCTGGCTTTGCTTAAGCTAGAGGGTAAAAAAAAAAAACACTTTTTGTCCAAGGTTCTCCTATACAGTGGAACCTCGAGATACAAGTTTAATTCGTTCCAGCACTGAGCTTGTATAGCGAATTTCTCGTATCTAAAACAAACTTCCCCATTGAAAATAATGGAAATCCAGTTAATCCGTTCCGCGCCCCCAAAATATCAACATAAAAATCAATTTTCCTAACAAATAATACTGATAAATAATATATACAATTGGAACCTCGGTTTTCAAGTAACTTGGTTTACGAAATTTTTAAATTAATTTTGACTTGATAAAACGAGCGATGTCTTGCAATACAAGTAGTATGGATACACTTTGTCTGCTGAGCGTCATGTGAACATAACTGAGCTGATGGTTCTCTCTCAACATCTCTCTCTCTCGCTCGCAAGCACGCATCTCTCTCTTTATCTCGCCGCGCAGCGCGCGCTCTCTCTTTATCTCGCGCTCACGACGCTGCTCTCTCTTTATCTCGCTCACAAGACGCTGCTCTCTCTCTTTATCTCTCGCCACAAGACGCTCTCTCTCTTTATCTCGCCGCAAGACGCCTCTCTCTCTCCTTATCTCGCTCGCTCGCGCACGCATCTCTCTCTCTCCTTATCTCTCTCGCTCGTGCGTCTTTCTCTCCTTATCTCTCTCGCTCGCTCGTGCGCCTCGCTCTCTCTCTCTCTCTCTCTCTTCTCTCCTTCCTCTTGAGGGCAATCGTCTCCTATTCTCTGTCTGCATGAACCTCGATATTATTGGATACGCTTATACAGTGAACTGCTACAGCGAAACAATGAAATCACAAGCGCACAAACGTGTAGATCCTCACGCTACGGGAGAACTGACGGGCCGGCAGCGTCAGCTTGGGTGAATCCCCGAGTCGAGGCAGATCGGGAAACGTGTCACACATAACCACAGCCTGGCTCGTTACATGAGCCAATGCTCGTATTTAGATCCGAATTTTTCGCTCATGCTTGCCTCTTATCTTGAATTTCTCGTATACAGAGGTGATCATATCTAGAGGTTCCACTGTATTGTTGAGTTTTTCACCTTATCCAAGAAGGCAACTAAAGTCTGGAACATTTCATTTAGGCTGCTTGTACCAGCCATTTACATGTTTTTAGTCTCAACCATTCCTAAGGATAGATCTGTATATAGGCAGTCCCTGGGTTATGTACAAAATAGAGTCTGTAGGTTTACACTTAAGTTGAAATTGCATGTAAGTCGGAACAGGTACATAATTTTAGTAAGTGCTGTTGTTGACCGACTGTAACCAAGTGCCTCTGCCAATGAATGATGGAGTTTCACCTCTCTCTGACCTTTTTATTATTTCTACTTTATTTTCAATGGTGGTGGTTTTTCTCTTCTTTACTGTATCACCAGCAGATTGTGTTTCAGAGACATTCTTGAAGGGTGAAGACACAAGGTTAAGATGAGCTCTTATACAAAGCACTGGACACGCAAGCAGGCATCCACCTGTCATCAACACATCTGATGGTATTGAAAGAGAGACGATTTCCTGCTATGTACGTAACAGTACAAGCAGGCTTGCTAGAATGAATGGGGGCATTGACGGGCGGTTCATCACCAGCCCACCTCACAGTCACCTCCACTAAAATATGCTACCTGAAGCGTCCACCCACCGAGAACAAGCACGGTGCAGCGAAAGGCGTGTAGTGAATCGACGACCACCACCACCATTCATCAGACAACCATCCGAGGCACACTACAATGCTACCCCCCGCCGCCCTGTTCACCCTCAATGTCCTCCATTCAGCTGCAACCGAGTCACCGCTTGCAGAATCACCAGCCACCCACCAAGAAAGGGGCAGCCGTATGTTGTGGGTGGGCAGTGAAATTGCTTGTTGCAGGGAGCCGCCTAAAGGACATTACACTGTGCGAGCAGCGAAATCGCTCCCCACAACCGGGTCACCGCTTGCAGCATCACCAGCCGCCCACCGATAATGAACGGGGTAGCCGTGTGTGGTGGGCAGGCAGTGAAATTGCTTGCCGCCGGGAGCCACCCAAGGGACACTACACTGCACGAGCAGTGAAATCTCCCCCCTCCAGTCTCCGCTTGCAGCGTCCCCAGGCCGAAGACGACGGAGTGGCAATTACTGAGGCACATGCATTGCAGCTGCGGCCCCATTTGTATGTTGTAGGTCGGATGTCCGTAACCTGGGGACTACCTGTATTGGTAAAGTAGAAGCTTTGTCAGAGTTTATAACTCTTTTCTAGATTCTTAATCTACTCCCATCTGAGGGAATTTTCCACCCCCACCTGTAAAGAGCCAACCACTGTTTTTTCCAAGACAAGGATATTCTCAGATGCCAAGGTGCTGACATTTGTCCCATCTATGTCACGCTTGGCTGCTAACCATAGCAGTGCAAGCTGGACGTCTTAGTAAAAAAACTCCTCTTATTCCAGTGTGTTTCACATTGATGAGATGCCAAACTAAAGCGACTTTCTGCTGCTTTCACAAAAAATACAAGATTTGCAACAGTGTTGAAAAGTCAGGTGGAAATTTTGTAAATCATTAATCTGTTGTGATTCCAACTCATACAATTTTGATACCCTTAGAGGCAAGGAAATTTGTCGACTAATGGTTAAAATTGACATGCTTTCTGATAGAAGTCATGTAGAGAGTGTCATGTAGTATGATGCTAGCCTTAATGGCAAGTGCAAAAATAAAGGTGTTGGTCAGAAAATATACACAGAGTGAAGGGCAAGCAATGATGCTTTTATTCTTATATCACCTTGCTTAAGCTTTTTGAAAGACAACCTTAAATATGAACAATATGAAGACATATATTGACATATCTGTGCAATTGTGAAAGTTGTTTAGTGGCTATGGCTGAGACCCAAGGTTTAGTTTCTGAATCCCAACACAAACTTTCTTCTAGAAGTTGTGTTCAGACCTCAATGTTCTAGTGACTATAACCTCAGCAGTGAGAGTAACCAAATTTCTGACTCCAATAATAGATCCACAAAAGACAGCAAAAGTATATTTACTTTGTTCATTAGCCCATCAGCCTAGATCTTAGATGTAATAATTAACATCACAAAGCTGTCCTGGCTGCATCAGCAAAAAGATTACACTTTAACATTGTTCGCAAATGAAGTAATATCAGTTAGTAAGTGAGTCTTTCTTAAACTTTGTCTATTTAGTGTGTGTTTTTTTTTATTATTTAAGAAACAAAGCTGTAGAAGCTAAACAGATAGAAAGAGTAAGCAGAACCAGGCTACGCAAGAAATGTCTGGGTAAATGCAATTGTAATATGTTGCAACTGTCCTTTCAGCTGTCTCAGAACTGGGAAGTACAACTGATGACAAAAAGTGGTTCATATATACTTCATATATTTAATACATCATGCAGTAAACTTGAACGGAACATATTTTGAGGTTGTTAGCTTTCCGTCCATTCTGGACAAAAATAATGGAAGAAAATACCAGGTAATCAAATATTTTGTGCCTAGGAGAAATCTGCTTTGGGCTTTCAGTCTCCACCTGAAGAGTAGTTTTCTTCAAAGAATTTTATATTCAAGATCATGCCTCCATGATCACTGATTTATTGGTAAGGATGATTCATAGCTTTTTCTTTTTGCTCAGCCTGCTTTTCAAAATCCTATTTCTCTTTTGTTTCAGAGTGAGAAATTAAGGAATTAATAATTGCCTCACTTAATTCGAATTACAGATAATTACAGTGCGTCATGCCCATCCTTAATATCTTTCCGAATGACAAAACTTTTATATTGTATAATTTTAATAAAATTCTAATCAGTATGTGTATGGTTGGTCAGGTTGGGGAGCATGTACTGGTACAGTGTATTGCCGCACCAGCCACGAAATAGCTCGGGATCCTGGTTTGCAACCTCTCAGGCAAGCACGCGGCCCACTTCCATCTATCTGCCACAGGCAGGTGTTACATGGGTGTCCCCTTGGCCTGGTCCAGCCGCTTGTATCTTCCAACAATGAGGATCCTTTGAATCGTGGGCCGTAGCGTCATAACTGGCACTCCGTCAAAATGCAAGTAATGTGCCTCATTTGTGACTCCGTGCACAACCGCTTGTTCGACACAAAGGCAAACCAACAGTACCTAAGGATTCCCCTATCCAGCGACCTCATGACCCCCATGCTCTTCCAATCCGTGTGCTTACTTCATAGGAAGAGTCACCAGAGACATGAATGTCACTGTCAAGGTAAGTAAACCTCTCATTGAGGTAGACATTCTCTCTGCAGACAGACACACTGCTGATGGCTGTGCCCAATAGGTCATTAAAGGCCTGGATCTTGCTTTTTATCCAGGGCTTTTGCAAGCTCAGACACTCGGACTCCTCTCTCGAGAGCCCAGATCAGACCCTTCATTGACTCTGCAAAGACTCAGTGTTTCTTTGCCAACAGATGCCCACCAGTCTTTGGACCCCACGACCCTGCCCAACACCCAGTCCATCCAGACATTGAACAGAGTAGGAGGAAGAACACACCCCTGACGAACCCCAGAATCAACTGAAGGAAAACAAAGTAACACAAAACTCGGGAGGTTCTGCCTCCATTCTGCACAACACTCACAGTACCAGTGTTCCAGTCCAGCTATGATATCCAGCAACTTTGGGGGGGGGAACCTGTGAAGTCCCAGGATTTCCCACGGGGCAGCTCGGTCAACTGAGTTGAGCACTTTATGAAAATCGACAAACGCTATAAAGAAACTGCTGAAATTCATGTTTGTGTTCCATGAGAATCCTCAGTACCAGGATGTTGTTGATTGGTAGACTTCTTAGGGTTGAAACCAGACTGCTCATGTCTCTGGAAGGTGAGCAACTGATCACTCATCCTAATGAGGATGATCCTAGCAAGGAACTTACTTGGCACAGAGAGCAGTGTTGTTCTCTTGTAGTTGCTGCAATCCATGTGATCACCCTTCCCTTTCCAGACGGAGCTGACAAATCCTTTTTCCAGTCATTTGGGATGACGCCTACCTCCCAAATGGAAGCAAAGATTTCTTGCAAAGCAAGGACAACTTTACCACCATCTTAGGTGATGTTCACTTTGAAACCGACAAATCCCTGCAGCCTTTCCTACCCTCATCTGGTTCATCACTTGTGCAGTCTCTGTGAGATTGGGTTGTTTGCAGCTAATTGGAGGATTATTAAGAACTGTGGACCCAGAGATGTCCAGCATCCTAACTGGAGGATCAGACTTAAACAGCTGCTCAAAGTAGCCTCCCCAGCAGGTCACAATTGTAGCGTCATGCGCAAGGACTGTTCCTTGGTATGGTGCATGGTATATGCAAAAAAAAATGTTATTTTGCCAACTATATTTTTAACATCCCTTTGGAAAGCCATTTCAGAAAAATTCTTTAATTTTCAGTACCATTCTATGGTTAACATGGAAACTGAATAATAAAAAAAAATAATTATCTGTAGAAATCCGCTTTTCTGAACAAAAGTTTTAATTGTACTTGGTTACCCTTATTTAGTTATAACTACACAATTATGATAAAATTAGGGGTTGTTGACCCGTGCTGCAAGTCCATTTCCTCAGTTACATTTGACCTGAGACCAAGTTATTACAAAGAAAATACTAAAATACTTTTTGGGCCAGACCCCACCATAACAAAGACTCCCGGTGAACACTCTCATACACACTCCCACATTCCCACACACCTCACAGTCTTGTAGTCTCCTTAGTGTTAGTGATTGACCATGGAAAAACAATCCAAAAATTTTATTTTTTTTCCCCCAAACAAGAAAAAATTTTACTACATGAAACAGAAGCATGTAAATACCAGAACATCACCACAGATGCAGTATGTCTAGTATCCACTGCCATACTGTTGTAAATTTGACACACGTCCTTCTTGTGATATTTTTTGAAACAGTCATCAACACAGAGCCAACATCACAATCAGAACAGTAGAAGAGTGTTTCTTTGCACACTTTTGTTATAATATTTTATTGCTACTTGTGTATGAGCGGTTAGAATGTCAGTGCCTGATCCGCAAGAGTGATGCAGTGCATCCGGAAAGTATTTACAGTACATCACTTTTCCACATTTTGTTATGTTACAGCCTTATTCCAAAATGGATTAAATTAATTTTTTCCTCAGAATTCTACACACAACACCCCATAATGACAACATGAAAAAGTTTACTTGAGGTTTTTGCAAATTTATTAAAAATAAATACACTGAGAAATCACATGTACACAAGTATTCACAGCCTCGGCCATGAAGCTCAAAATTTAGCTCAGGTGCATCGTGTTTCCCTTGTTCATCCTTAACATGTTTCTGCAGCTTAATTGGAGTCCACCTGTTGTAAATTCCGTTGATTGGACATGATTTGGAAAGGCACACACCTGTCTATATAAGGTCCCACAGTTGACAGTTCTTGTCAGAGCACAAACTAAGCATGAAGTGAAAGGAATTGTCCGTAGACCTCCGAGACAGGATTGTCTCGTGGCACAAATCTGGGGAAGGTTACAGATACATTTCTGCTGCTTTGAAGGTCCCAATGAGCACAGTGGCCTTCATCATCCTTAAGTGGAAGAAGTTCGAAACCACCAGGACTCTTCTTAGAGCTGGCCGGCCATCTAAACTGAGCGATCGGGGAAGAAGGGCCTTAGTCAGGGAGGTGACCAAGAACCCGATGATCACTCTGTCAGAGGTCCTCTGTGGAGAGAGGAGAACCTTCCAGAAGGACAACCATCTCCGCAGCAATCCACCAATCAGGCCTGTATGGTAGAGTGGCCAGACGGAAGCCACTCCTTAGTAAAAGGCACATGGCAGCCCACCTGGAGTTTGCCAAAAGGCACCTTTCGACTCTCAGACCATGAGAAACAAAATTCTCTGGTCTGATGAGACAAGACTGAACTCTTTGGTGTGAATGGCAGGTGTCACATTTGGAGGAAACCAGGCACCACTCATAACCAGGCCAATACCATCCCTACAGTGAAGGATGGTGGTGGCAGCATCATACTGTGGGGATGTTTTTCAGCGGCAGGAACTGGGAGACTAGTCAGAATAAAGGGAAAGATGACTGCAGCAATGTACAGAGACATCCAGGATGAAAACCTGCTCCAAAGCACTCTTGACCTCAGACTGGGGTGATGGTTCATCTTTCAGCAGGACAACGACCCTAAGCACACAGCCAGGATATCAAAGAAGTGGCTTCAGGACAACTCTGTGAATGTCCTTGAGTGGCCCAGCCAGAGCCCAGATTTGAATCCGATTGAATATCTCTGGAGAGATCTTAAAATGGCTGTGCACCGGCACTTCTCATCCAACCTGATGGAGCTTGAGAGGTGCTGCAAAGAGAAATGGGCGAAACTGGCCAAGAATAGGTGTGCCAAGCTTGTAGCATCATATTCAGACTTAAGGCTATAATTGCTGCCAAAGGTGCATCGACAAAGTATTGAGCAATGGCTGTGAATACTTACGTTCATGTGATTTCTCAGTTTTTATATTTTTAATAAATTTACAAAAACCTCAAGTAAACTTTTTTCACGTTGTCATTATGGGGTGTTGTGTGTAGAATTCTGAGGAAAAAAATGATTTAATCCAATTTGGAATAAGGCTGTAACATAACAAAATGTGGAAAACGTGATGCACTGTAATACCCATTGTAGGCTATCACAGTGCAAGGATTAGTGACTTACATATTTACCATGACATGAACAATGACGGTTGCTGCACTCTGTGAACAGTACTTAGGAGGCAAATGTCTTTCTGTTCTTTCCACTTGATCACAAACATTTTTCCTTTTACCATGTAGATGCTGCACCCTGTTGCAGTGTTAGGTGACTGAAGTTATCAAACACATCGTCATGGCAGATTGGTCATTTGGTGCCTTATGCAGCAATTATACCATACCTGTCAACTTCTAATGACCATTTTGCATTATCATCATTGCATACAGTATCACTTGATTTGCATGATAGTCCTATTTCAGTTGTAAAACTGCCTTTTCGGTTACATGCCACTGTGTGTTTTCATTTCAAGGCTTTGCCCCTTTTATGAATATTTGAGTTACTGTAGATGAATTTTTTTTTTTTTAATATCATGATGTTATTTTATCCACTAGATGGTAACAGAATACTGTCCTGGATTATTATTTGAGCTTAACACTTTACATTGGATCAAAACAGGTTAATTAACCATTTTTATATAGAACTCCAAGCCCACAGATGCTTGTTGTTAATGCCATGGGGGTTAACAGACACACTCCTTTCATTCACCCCTGAAACAGCCTTATTCAGTCACCGACACACGTTAAGTCTACACAAGTTGATGATGTGGTGGATTTCAACATAGTGTTTAAGTATGATATGAACGTCAATGCTATGAAATGAAAATTAAGACATAATTTTAATTCCAATATATATGGGTGAATATCATTTTTATTCATATTTTATTATTCAGGATGCTTTCACTTACATAAACTCTTTTGTAACAACACATTTTTCAAATCATGTTTTTCAGTAAATTAGTGTCAGGTTTGTGAATATCTTGTGAGATTTTTGCTAGCTAGCTAGATAGCTAGCTTGGTGAAAGATAATACTTAATGGACAAGTCAAATTAAATAAAATTTCAAACACTTCTGTTGCTTTAATGTTCCAAATCTCATCCTTTTATTAATATTTATTCACCTTTAAGGCAACATCTGTGACATCAAAATTATCATCTGAAGTTTAATCCACTGTTTCAAAATTCAGTAAAATCACCTTTGTTGTGTTGTTTTCCAAGTGCTACACATAAGTAATGAGTATTTTGCTTGCGTAATAAACCTGAATTAGCCTTTGAACTGGACTGCAGTATCAACAGCTAGCTAAAGACCATATCCCATTTTCTTTTGTATTAACTAAAACGTGACAAACATGTTATGACACTGATGAACACTGCCTAGTAAACAATACAAAAATTTGTGTTAATTATGGTCGCTCGCCAACCCCATAACCCCCACCCCCTGGGGCGCACTTCACGCTAGCCACTTTGCGTCTCTGTTGCTCGCGTTGTGAAGGGGGGCTGAACACACGCTAAGGAGATATGAACGAATCAGCTGCTGGCTGTCTGCTAGCTGCTACCAAGCTACGTGAACGAATCAGCTGCTGGCTGTCTGCTAGCTGCTACCAAGCTGCGTGATCTGCATGTCAAGCTGCGCGTCGATCATTTAAAAGCCTGTACAGCAGCTGAGGGGACTGGGCGGTCTCATGGTCTGGAATCCCCACAGATTTTATTTTTTTCTCCAGCCGTCTGGAGGGTTTTTTTTTTTGTTTTTTCTGTCCCCCCGGCCATTGGACCTTACTTATTCTATGTTAATTAATGTTGACTTATTTTGTTTTCTTATTGTGTCTTTTATTTTTCTATTCTTTATTATGTAAAGCACTTTTGAGCTACTGTGTATGAAAATGTGCTATGTAAATAAATGTTGTTGTTGTTGCATGATTTGCATGTCGCGCTGCGCAATGATCATTTTAAAGCCCATACAGCGGCTGTCCTTTTGTCTCACTTCCTTGTCTCGTGGGACGTTAAAATGTCTCAGAGAAATTGTTTGTAAATAGGGCGTGACGTACAAGAAGTCTCGCAGGACTTCAAAGTGTCTCTCCGAGATGATCGTGTCTCGACCCAACATGTATTTATTTATTTATATATATATATATATATATATATATATATATATAATATATATGGCTTAAATTACTTCATTGGGTTAATCTGTGGTGCTGCATTATAAAATGATAGATACTGCTGTTCTGTCCTGAGTAACTCACTCATATAAATGCATAATGCAAGTTTAAAGCAATTTACTACTCACAGCTGATTGGTCACAAACTTTACCTTGAAAGGGCTGTGTTATGTTATCTTTATTAAACTAAACCAGGCAGGATTTTTAAATAATAGACCCTATGCTTACAATTCTGTAGGGTCATAGTGGCAGACCTGCAATGAATTGTCTAATTTTGTTAAAACATTTTGTCTCCCTGGCTTTGAGTGTCTTGTTAACTTGTATTAACTGCCTGTCCCATTCAAACTGTCAGCACGTGTCCAATTTTATAAATGCCTGATGTTTACAGATTCTCAGTATTTTTCATAGAACTGAAAAGACATGTTAGAAAAAGATGATTTTGAGCAACATAAGCATTACATGTGGGCATCCAGTTGATGATCCTGGACTTACAGAATTGTTTACTTTCTATCTAGAGTAAACAGTGTATGTATAATTTATACATGTCTTATTTCTTAATAGGCAACCGATTGCAGCTTAGAAGAAGAGGATGCAACAGCAGAGAGTATAAATTAGACAGCAGCTCTGACGAATCATCTTGGCATTTAAATGAAGAAAGTGACTTTAAAAATAAACAGACTCGTGTATTTAGACAGAAGGCACCTAGAAAGACTGCTGCTGCAGCTGTGAACAAAATGAAGCTGATGAGTAACTGGGAAGAGGAAGATTTTGGTTCAGAAAATGAAAGTCCTAAGCCTAGCAAAAGGCATCTGCAACGGCAAACAGATGACAAAGGTTTAATAAAAAATAAAAGGGAAGGCAGTATTGACAATGAAGAACTGGAATGTGATACATCTGAAGAGAGAGCCAGAAGTGATCAACAACATAAACACGATGGATGTAGCAGCCAAGAAATAATTCATGCAAAGTCTGTTAGAGTTATCACAAATAAGCTGTTAAGAAATAAAAGATCAAAAGAATATTCTCATAGTGATGAGAGAGAAATCCCAGTCTCTAGTAGTCATTCTCAAACATTTATATCTTCAAATGCATTGGAATTAGAGAAGGACTGTGCATCTGACTTTGATAGTGAGGAAAGTACTGATGCAACAAACTGCATTTCTTCCAAAATGGAAAATCAACATGAACATGCAAATAGCCAGTCTTACCGATCCACATATAGAAAAATTAGAGTAAGTGTTGGTTCTGAAGACAGTTTGAAGCCTGAATGCAGTCAACAAAAAGTCGTTCCCCAAAAAAGTAATGCTTGGTCAAAAACAGAAAAAAGTAAAGCAAAGAGGTGTAAAAACAGACTCCTATCCAACAGTGAAAGCAGTAACTGTAGTGAAGAGTGTAACAGAAAGGTGGATAATAATTCTGGTGTACTTCCACTAAGCTTTGACAATGATCACCAATCAAAAATAAAAGTTAACATGTCTAGAAGAGCAGTTTCTAAGTCAAATACAAGAAGGAAAGGAATTTTGAGCTCTTCTGATGAAACAAATAATTCAGAGGAAGACAAAAAGCAGGAGGAAATGAGCCAAAGATCCTTGCGTAACCGACCATCAAAAACAAGATTAATGGAAGGTTCTGAGAATGGTGGGAGGAGTAGTGCATTGTGTAGAAAACTTCCATACAGAGAAGCAGCAGCTAAAAAGAAATATTCTTATTTGGAGGAAACTGACTTGGAAACTGAAATAGATTGTACCAACAGGAAATCGCCTCTCAAGTCTCCTCTTAAAGTTAGTAGAGGAGAGTTCAGAACCCAGGCACCCTCAGACTGTGATTTGACAAGTAAAAGCTTGCACTTCAAGGAGGGCCATATTCTGGATGCCCCTCCAGAAAACACATCACCCTCTGAGGGTGAGGAAATAATATTCACAAAGAAAAAACAGCAAAGAAGCCGTAAACTTAATTCAGATTCTATGTCTTCTGAAGTAACATCATCAGAGGAGGAAATACTACCTTGCAGCAGTAAGAAAGCTTACGAAAATGGAAAGAAAAGTAGTATTTTGCAATCGGAGAAGGCAGAAGTCAACAGAAATGGTCAGCATGAACGTAATGTTAATAATACAGCTAGGAAAAGAAAATGCTTAAATGGTTCTGATTCTGGAAATAGTTTGGACAAAAGAAAATGTGATTTGGAAAAGTGCAATGGTAGTGCAAAAAGAAGCAAATTGGATATTGCAAGCAATTCAGATATTGAATATAATGATAATACTGAGCTGCCACCTGCAACTGTTTCCAAAAGAGAAGACAGTTTAGAAAATATCAAGACATCATCATCTCGGTCTTCTAAATCTCTAAAGAAAAGAAAATGTTTGTTCACTAGTAGTAGTAGTAGTACTTGCAGCAGCAGCAATGACTCCTGCTTCAAGCCAGAGTCTTGTATTTCAGATTCTGGATCAGACTTCAGGGACAACAGTGACAGTGATTATAGCATACAACAGAATCCAAAGACTGTACGGAGAAGTAAAAGAAGACAACAGCAGTCTGCAAGTAATAAAGGAATAGTCTTGCGATCTGGCAGAACATCAAGGCCTTGAGCTCACAATGATGGTTGACTATAATGTTATGGGCTGAAAGAAATCCCATATGGGCACCTCCATTAGTATAGGAACTAGGGTTAATAACAATGAAATGAAATGATGGCTGTTGAAGAGCATAGTCAAAAATGGTGCTTTTGTAGTCTGTGTTTAAATACATAAGGAGTAATTTAAAAGTTAAGAGGTTGGATTTGTCTATAGAAGGAAATTTGGAATATACAGTAGTCCTCCAAGATGTGTGTGTTCACGGAGTACTTCGGCTCTTAATTCACCCATAAATTGGTAAGATGATCATTTGTCTTACAATGAAATGCCATAGTGAAATATTACAGCCTTTAAGAATGAGACTGACATTCCTGCCCACAAGGGTAGTAGCACTGGAACTCTATAACAAACTGCTGTGAATATATTTGTTTATTCAGGGATTATATTTATATTTTCTGTGAAAAAGAAAACATTTGTAGGGATTTGACTGTTAATGTACAGGCATTATTTGCCAGGTTTAAAAAGTTTGATACTAATGCCATGTTGTGCCTCATTTGGGGGCTTTAAATCTTCAAAAGTGAGTTTGCAAGAGCAAAAAAATCAATTTCCCCCTTACTAAAATAAATAAAATAAAAAAAAAAAACCAACACTGTGCTTTTTTTTTGCTCATCCAGTGAGTTGTATGTGTAGAGCATTAACACTGTGGGTGCTATGTAATATAAATGAATTAAACTATTTTTGCTGGCTTACATAAGAGTCTCTGCTTTATTAAAACATGTTGGGTTATATTAGCAACTCAGGGATAATTAAAATGAATAATTATGTGTTGTTTAGAACTACGTGCCTAACTATGTCAGTCTTGTGTGAACATTTTCAATATTTTTATCAAAAAGTTGAATATAAATTACTGAGTATTCTTAAGACGTATGCATTTGCATGTGTATGGTGGGTTTTTTCTACTTTCAAAGTCTTGTAATTTAAAAGTTTACTGTATGCAAGGGATTGTGCCTTTGTTCATTCATCTTGTAATATTTGAAATTAAAATTTGTAATTATTCCCAGAGCTTTTATTTTTTAAATGAAAAACCCCCAAAGAATATTGAAGCCCCTGTATCCTCTGAAACATCCTTTTGACAAAAAAAGCAAGCCTGCATACTATCAAGTACTGTTCTTATATTTTTTTGCTAATTTAACTAGTTTAAGGAGATAATTCAGAGTTCAATTATGGGTAAGCTTTATAACATACTATCATTTATATTGATGCAAGTTATTATAGTATAAGTTTTAAATTTAAAATCTTGGCAGATTATTGTGAGTACTAGCATAGCAAAATGGCCGTTTATTTAATGGTAAGTCTGTTTCAGTCGCATTGAATATTTACAAAACTATATTCTCCAGATATCCCTTGCATCCTTTCTGTTTGTATGTTTTGTTGCATTTTTTCATCAAACATTCTACCCTTTACATCCCCCTATCTTTGTGCTTTTTGTTGCATTTCTTTGCTTGACATTCCAGTCCTGCTGTGGACACCACATAATCACATACACGAACATACAACTTAATATCTTACCGTGGCCACTTGCTTTTTTTTTCATCGGATATTCTCTTGTGGATGCCAAATGACATTTTGCCTGGGGAAGGGCATGTATGCCTTACTGCTTTATATAGAGAGATATTTTAATTTAGATTAGATTTGCAAAGTCAATATAATATAGGGCATAAGGATTCCTGGGGCCTCATGTATAAACAGTGCATATACACAGAAATGTTGCTTAAGAACGTTTCCATGTTCAAATCGTGATGTATAAAATCTAAACTTCATGTAAAGCCACGCACAGGGCCGCCAAGTCCCAGGGGCCGCCACGCCAATATATACTGAATATAAAACAAAGAAAATAACAACTAAAAACACAACAGCAAATTTTGGCAAAAGTTACTTGTGTCATGAGCATGAGGCGGCTATGCAGTGTCCGCAACGGATGTGCTCATCCGCCATGCATAAGATACCATATTGACATTGGCGGGCGAAGGGGCCACCAATTCTTTCTCTGCCCAGGGCCGCCACGAGCCTAGATCCGCCCCTGAGTACTGCTGCAATAAATTATTTCATCGAAGGTCGCGCACAATCACTACCACGCAACCGTGTTCCCATGTTTAATAACGTGCTTTAACATGATATCACATATACATCTCAGTATTTTAGTTATTCAGAAAGCTGTAATATCACGAATGTAATGGATTCTGTGTCCTGCCAGTGGAAGAGAAAGCCGGTTTAAGAAGCACGTAGTGATTCACACACACAGAGCACATACAAGAACACATACAAAACAAAGCATTTAATGTGCTACTTTAACCAGTTTCTCAAATCACATCGTAATTAATTAAACGATTTTAAGGTGAAGTTTATGATGTTCTACTTTAATGACAAAATAAACTACGGGATTTAAGTGGAAATTTCAAGATTGAAATTTGACATTTTGTGCTTTTTCCCCACTGTGAGCCTTTTTTTTCTGTACCCTAATAAGCTTTCATATGACACTCAGATGGTGGGCTATGACTTGCCTTTTCACGGCGACTTTGATATCTGACAACTTCTTTTTTATTTCAGGCACTGTGCGGCTTTATGAACTTCAGCTTTCGAGTTTCTCCGACACGCTATGTCAGTCGATCAGCTTCCTTTTGTTGTTTATACCACTGTTTAAACCAACAAATAGTATGTTTTTCCTTGCCTATTCGCTGAAATTCTTCCATTTTCCCTCTTGCTTTTCCCATTGTCTTTTCACAGAACACCGAGCTTAAGGGCTATTTATATTGATTTGCATATTCAAAAAGGTATAATTCTAGAAGGAGTTGGGGCAGGACTGAAGGCGTGTGCACGAGCGTTGCTTTTCACGCTGACCGGGATTTATGTAGTGGAAGAACGCGAAGGTTGGTGAATGCACAGATTTATGCATCTGGATTTTTCTGTGCGTAAGCACATTTCAGCTTTTGTGCTTGCGTCATGTTATAGTGTGAGTTCTACGCACGACCTTATGCATGAGGCCCCTGATCTGAATAATCTAGGTAACGTGTCCCCAAACTTTTTTTCCATCAACATTAAAGTGTTTGTAATTGAGTAGCTACACATAAAAGCATTTTTGGTACAGTTTTATATGGAAACCTCCTAATTATGCATTTTTTTCTTCCACTCATTGATGTTACCGATATGAATGCCAGTTGTTTACTATACTGAGGCTGAAGCTGAATCAACAAATACAAGCAGTATTTGTACTAACTGAAAATATTTCAGAATCATTTTATAATGCTTTTTCTTTGTCACAGAGTACTGTAATTAAACCAAATGCCTTAACTTTATTCCCCAATTTATTGTAGTTTAAATTATTTTTAATTTTATGGTGCTGCATTTATTTGACTTTGTCATTCAAATGCAAGCGTGTATTAAAGTAATTAGAACAAACAGTAGACATGTACAAATTAAAAAAATATATTTTCCAGATTGTAAGGAGAACTTGTATTTTAATGCAGCAAATACATTATGTAATTTAACAGATTACCAGTAATTATGCAGCATAATTGCTAATGTATACATCTTTATTCAGCAATAAAAGGTTTGGCAATAGCTTTGGTAATAAAGATGCTGGCTAGTCATTGATACATACACTGACAGATTAGTATTTAAATGAAAATAAGTTTACATATGTATGTATTTCTTAACAGTAGAAGTGCCATGGCCGACACTGCTTGGTGTTGTGTTTTTAAATTATTTTATCCGTGTGCATGTCACACTCCTTTCTTTCCTTGACTTTTATTAAATTACTTTATTTGAAATACCCATGTTGTTACATCTCCAAAACTCTATTCAGAACATGTGCTTGATATTTTTCTTCATTTTTACTTATTTATTTGTTTCTCTTTTAACATGAAAGACCCACAGTTACAGCCATAAGCAGTATCATTGAACTTTGGTACCCAGGTGTGAGTCTCCGTCTGTCTCCTCTGGCTTGCACCTGAATGCATTTGTATATCTTTTTTAGCTTGACAAATCCTCTCCTGCAACTTTTGTCAACATTAAAATATATAGTTTCCCAGATAAGATGTGAATTGCCATCTGACTTCAGCAGACATCTGTAAAAAAAAAAAGTAACACAATTGCATTGTCACAGATTTGCAATGTCATTCCATCCTTAATAATGCACTCTCATCAGTGTTACCTTGTTATAATGTATATATTTATGTCTTTGCATAAACAGATGCTAGGTAGTTTCCAATGGTGCAGATGGTTAAAGAAACAGATAATGTAATTGGTTCCTCATTGTGTAATACATTTTGATAAATCTTAATTCATTTTTAGTGATTGTAATTCTTTTGCAGTGTTAATTTGATTTTGTGTGTTTTTACAGTTTCATAATTTGTGATTTAATATTGAGCAATACATTCAAGTAAAGTTGTTTTCATTTTGCTTCACCACTTGACTCGGCCTTTGCTACCTTGTTAGCTATCTGTTGTGCTTTGCAAGCTATGCCATAGCGCGGACAGGACACTCATTGTTTTACTACACGTGATGAAGAAACAACAAATCTGAATACTGTTTCTGCTTAAGTTATTCCACTTAGCTAAAAAAACGACTATAAACTCACTTGAAATGACATTACAATGTTTTTCACACATGGTGGGATACTGAAGTACACAACCATTATCAATTTCACATGAGGAATGGAGAACATGCAGAGTGGCACATAGTGGATGGCTCAATTCAACTGTGAATGAAGAGTACAGCAGTGGATGACAGCTCGTTCAGAAAGTGCTCAGACACAGCAGACCAGATGGTAAATGCAAATGTGAGAATAAATGATGGGCTTTCTTTGTGGAGTGGAAGGAGTGATGCAACATTGTACTTTACCGTAAATGAAGCATATTTTAGGAGAAAACATGATTTCAGTAGTTATTTTGAAATGCTGACATGTTAAATTACATACACACAGAATTGCACTTACTCAATCACATATACTCAATCACATACATAGCAGCACTAGAAAAGGTTCAGAGAAGAGCGACTAGGCTGATTCCAGGGCTACAGGGGTTGAATTATGAGGAAAGATTAAAAGAGACAAGCCTATACAGTTTAAACAAAAGAAGATTAACAGGTGACATGATTGAAGTGTTTAAAATTATGAAGGGAATTAGTACAGTGGATTTTGTTTGGCTGAATGGCCTGTTCTCGTCTAGATTGTTGTAATGTTCTAATATTTTTCCCTGTGTACACATCTACCACAAAACTGTTTACTGTATTTGAATACATTCTCATGTAAACTGCATTCACGCGCATCATCGCTCTGTCCACAATGTGCCACCTTCTGTGTTCTTATCTTCCATAAAACTTTTTCTGGCTTTGTGCTTCTTGCACTGAAGGCTTTGTTGCTTTATCAGTGTGCACCCTGTAAAGTGGGAATGTGGACACTAAACTACAACCTCGTCTTTGTTGTAATTTGTGACTAAACAGGACAAACAAGAGAGATGTAAGACACAGAGCCACAGACAGAAATATTGCATTTAAATAAAACAAGGTAGCTTATTTACAGGTGAAGAGACAAAACAGTGTCATGCAGACTTTGTAACACTGTCCAAAGGCAGTGACACAAAAATCAATAAAGAAAAAAATTATTTACAGTAATTACAGTGCACTCCAAGGTCTCCAAATCAAAACTATATACACTAAGAAAGCCAGACTTCCTGTGTTAATGTTGTTTATGAGGTTGAATTTCAAAACATAAATACAATTAACAGGCCCACAAAAAATGTATCCTCAAACGTATTTACAAAAAGAAGTAGCAAATATGTATACAAAAAGTGCACCAAAACCCAATCAGACTTTCACAATGACTATGAGATACCTATAATATAAAAAAATACAAAACTGGAAAAAGCCATCAGCAACTATTGCAAACTAAAATCATCTGCAATGTTGCTACCTCATTTTAAAGGCAGAATCAAAAGAAAGAAGACCCTTGCTTGCAGGAAGTGCCTTTTACACTGGATAGTGTTATTTTCAGGCAATCCTGTGGCACACAGCTCCCGTCATCTAATTGTTGCATAAGCAGGCACGTTCCAATTGTATGCTACGCCACACCCCTGCAAGGCCACCATTAAAATACATGCTGGTCTCCTGATTGCGTGTGGGCAACTATGACGTGCTTCAACCTGCCAAGCCGGCCCATTCTCTGGACTTGCTATAGGAAGTTGCCCTTACATAGTTTTAACTCTGGATCCTTTCCACTGAAATAATGCATGTGTTAAACAAACACACTTCTTGTTCCGTAGCGGCAGGTGTTGATTAAGATGTTTGGGTTTTGATTGAGCACATGTGAAGTTCAGTAGTCCTTTCTTGAACCTGCATATGCCCAGCCTCTGGTCCTACAGAGCAAAATTAAAATATTCACAGAAGTACACACTTGCTCTTCAACTGTTTAAAAAAGGTAAGTGCCTTTATTGTTCTGAGTATAAGTTGCTTTATACTAGTCTTAAACTTTTTCTTTAAGCTGGTAATGCCTGGCAGGCACATTACCACAGTCGAGACACTTGGCACACTTTGTGCAAAATTGCATCATGCATTATAAAGGCAAACATGTTTATTGGTGATCAGTTGTTCCTCATGGGATGTTGATGCCCTGTCACACAGTAAAAGTCTGAAATCAAATTTTGGATAGATACTGATATACAGTGTATATATAGGCCCCGGTGCCTGAAAAACCCTGGAGCCCAGCACTTCCGCCACACCATGGAAGGGCTGGGGGGAAGACGACAGGGACACCCGGACGGCTTCCGGGTGCGTAGCCGGCACTTCCGCCACACTGGGGCGTGTCTGTGGAGGAGTGCCGGGAAGCAGCTGGAGCCCATCCGGGTTCCTATTTAAGGGGCCGCCTCCCTTCAGTCGATGGTGGAAGTCGGGTGGAAGAGGACGGAACTAGAGAGAAGACGGGAGGCGGCCAAGAGAGAGGCACAAAGACTGTGAGGCCTGGGCATTTGGGGGAACGGTGCTGGAGGCACTGGGAAGTGCACTAGCATCATTATTGTGTATATATATTGTAAATAAACGTGTGTTGGGTGAAATTAGGATGTCCGCCTGTCTGTGTCCGGGTTCAAATCCACAATATATATATATATATATATATATATATACTACAAAATACCAGCTTCAGCGGAGAAGTAGTGTGTTAAAGAAGTAATGATAAAGAAAAGGAAACATCTTGAAAATAACGTAACATGATCGTCAATGTAATTGTTTTGTCACTGTTATGAGTGTTGCTGTCATATATATATATATATATATATACACATACATACACACACATTATATATACAGTATATATATCTATATATATATCTAATATCTATATATATCTATATATATCTATATATATCTATATATATCTATCTCTCTGTATATATATATATATATATATATATATATACACATACATACTGTACATACATACACACACACATTATATCTATATCATATATATATATATAGCAAAATACCCGCACTGCCTTAAAAATTTTATTAAGAAGAAAATTAAACCTTTTTAAACTGAGGGAAAATATGCCAATAATTATTTGTTAAGGATCTCTTTGTATACCACATTGTGAGTTCGCCCTCCGGTTGTAATATGACCAAGCTGTGCGCTGAGCTTACTCTTAAGCATGCAAGTACAGTTGGCCATGTGAACAGTAATCTTGTTTCAAATCTCACAGCTTGGATTGCTGCTGTCATAATCAGTTTGAGTTTCATGGTTTGTTTCAATTACGACAGTATTTGTAGGGCTTGTGTTGAAGTGACATTCAGCATCTGTCAAGCGTTGTAAGTATACAACCAGTTTCATCGATAACTTCACATCCAGCTTTTGAGAGTTTAAACATTCATACACATCAAAGTATCCACTACTGAAATCATCACCTGTCAATCTAAGATGTTTAAGAGGCATTGGCGGTTGTCCAAAGGTGTAAAATATTTGGCCATTTCTGTCCACTTGAAAGCGACAACCGAACAATTCAGCGGCAGCCATCAACTCACATGCAGATGCATAGGTGAAGGGCTTAAGCATTTCACTCTTATAGTGCTCCTGTGTAGTATAATTATCTCCTGTACCGTCATCAGTCCACACCTTGAACCTGTCCCAGTCATTCAATACATAAGACACAATGTTCCTCCAGATATCAAGAGTGAGCCTGATATGGCCGTGCAATATGTAACAAAGAGAATGGAAAAGATAGGTGCCATCTCTTGGCATGGAAACTACTCGGTAAATGACAGTTCTTTGATCGATGGTTATCACCTCAATAGACATGTTAACGGGTTAGGTTGGAATGATAAAGGAAATGGGTACCTGAACAATGTAAAGTAAGTCTAAAATACCTGTACAATAACTATAATCGTAATAAATGAACAATAAAACAGCAGAGAAGCTGTGGATTAAATAAAAAGGCTGTAGTTATCAGCAGGGAGACGTGAATCCCGTGGCGAAGCAAGGAAGGGAATGTAGAGACCGGAGCGACGGACGGCCTTATATAGGCAGGCAGCCAACAACGTGGGAGGCGTTGGGATGGGGGACCCAATGCCACCTCACACGGTGACTGAGCTGCAGGCTATGGACGTATATATGTACGTAAATAGGATTCAGTTAACGTTGGGAACCCGTGCACAAATTTCTTGAAGATGGGCCCATAAGTAACAAAGACTGTTGAAAAGTTCAGTATGGCGGCTGAAAGTGGCATCATACCATCGAAATAAGTACGTACATCAGTTTCGGTTAGCACAGGGAAGCCGCCTACCAAATTTCGTGAAGATGGGGCCATGAATAAGAAAGTTCAACATGGCGGACGTTGTCGACCGTTATGACCGTTACGTGTAGAATTTCAAAATGAAACCTGCTTAACTTTTGTAAGTAAGCTGTAAGGAATAAGCCTGCCAAATTTCAGCCTTCTACCTACACGGGAAGTTGGAGAATTAGTGACGTTGGAAAGTTCAATATGGCGGCCGACAGTGGCGTCATACCACCGAAATAAGTATGTACATTGGTTTTGGTTAGTGCAGGGAAGCCACCTATCAAATTTCGTGAAGATGGGGTGAGCCTTCTACCTACACGGGAAGTTGGAAAATTAGTGACGTTGGAAAGTTCAATATGGCGGCCGACAGTGGCGTCATACCATCGAAATAAGTACGTACTTCGGTTTCGGTTAGCGCAGGGAAGCCGCCTACCAAATTTCGTGAAGATGGGGCCATAAATACGAAAGTTCAACATGGCGGACGTTGTCGACCGTTATCGACCGTTATGACCATTACGTGTAGAATTTTGAAATGAAACCTGCTTAACTTTTGTAAGTAAGCTGTAAGGAATGAGCCTGCCAAATTTCAGCCTTCTACCTACACGGGAAGTTGGAGAATTAGTGATGAGTCAGTGAGTGAGTGAGTGAGTGAGGGCTTTGCCTTTTATTAGTATAGATGATACTATTTGTATTTGGTGTTCCTCCATTTCCAGAGGAATACAGTGTAACTGAAAGCCTTTCACAAGCAGTTTCACAGCAGATAAGCAACTTGCCCAAAGTGCAAGCTTGCTCTGTGCCAAACTGTAAACAAAATGAGATAGGAGCTGCTAGCCCATTGTGAAGGGACACAAAAGATTGTCAAGGAGATGAATGCTGATTAAAGTGCTAATGCAGAAAGAACAGTCATGCAACAAAAGTGAATTCAGAGCACCCATTTTTGGTGAAAAAGCTGCCTCCCAATTAATAATCTGTGAAATATGTATTAACTATTTAGTGTATATAGAAAAATACTGTTTTGATTCAATATAATATTCTGTGCTTCCAGCTGACTGCAATGTGGTGTTTGGCTTTTTAAGATTAAATACTGACGTGGTTTCACGCTGAGTTGGAGAACAACTGTGGAAAGCAACTCGCGTCAAAGCACCCCTACAGGTCATTTTGGCTCCTAGTAAAATGAAATGGTGCAAAATTGGATAATGAACACACAATAAATCAAGAAAATAATGTTAAGTGTTACTATTAAAAAAAGTACTTTCTACTTTATACAGGTAAAATTCCATTACAACGAATATCTTTACAACTAAATTTTCATTGCAACGAAGTATTTTTATGGTCCCGACAGCTTCCCCATATGACACGAGTCTATAGAAATGTTGTTACTATGAAGTACATTCAGCAAATACTTCATTACAACAAAGTGCACAAAAGACCTTGAAATGCCTGAATGAATTAGCCACAGAGCAGTTAGTTCTGTGGTTGCAGCTCAGTTGTGCACAACGATCCCCAAACAGAAACATTGTAATTTTTTTTTCTTTCTTTGAACTTTCCTCTTACTTTTTTTTTGCCTTTTTTGTTTCCTGCAGTTTTTAGTGATACCTTTTGCTTATTGCTCGTCAACATTTAAAAAACATCCATTGGAATTTAACTCATTGTCACCCTCCTATAGAAACGGCGGATACAAAACGATAACAGTTCATATTAGAAAAAAAAAACTTTACATTTTTGCAGCTCTCGATTGCGGCAAAAAGAAAAAAGACTTTGCCAGTGAATTCGGAATTTCGCCATCAACACTGTCAACTTTGTTGAAAGTCCGAGCAAAAAAAGAAGAAAAATCTCGGTTTGCAACCATATGTGAACTGCTGCATTTGAAGACGTCGAAAAAGGCGTTTTTATGTGGTTCAGTGATGCTCGTTCAAGAAACATTCCTATTAATGCGGCACTCATTCAAGAAAATGTGAGGTTTGTAAACTCTCTTGGGACCTCCCCCAACAGGACAACAAGCCAAAGAGCATCCTGAAGTGCGATCTCAGCGTCTGTATGTGGCAACAGCAGGCTCACAGCTATGCTGCGTCTCTCCGCCAAAGTAAACAGAAAAGATCTCGATGGGTGATGCAAGGTTAGGAGCACGTAAATTGTAAATGCAGATAACAGGATTACTTGATCACTGACCTGGCCTTGACCCTGCCTGACTGCTGTGTCTGTGTATAGCAGAGTGGCAGATCACGCTACAATAAATAACTGTGCCGTTCCTGTTTCAAGCTGGTTTCTTAAAAGTACTGAGACTAAGCCTCATGTTTTGGGGTGCAAGACAGGGACATAGTGCGACCCCGATCTTTTATGATTTGTTTCAGTGTTGCTTCACTGCAGTGTTAAGAGCCTGTTTTTGCCCTGCCCCAGCAACGGACAAACAATCTTCCACAGATGCTGCAATCGCGCTTCGGGACGCACTTCAGCGTGTCGTTCCCGTTGGGTGGTGAGTGGGGGGATCCCAAAAGTGTTCAGAAACCTCACAATATGACGAAGAAGAAAAGGATGATTTGGCTTCTGATTGATAACTGTGCTGCACACAACATGCTTCCACATTTGGATAATGTTTGGGTTGAATTCTTCCCACCCAATTGCACAGCAGTGCTTCAGCCATTGGATTTGGGCATCATTCGCACCCTGAAAGTGTATTATGGCAAAGAAATGCTGAGAAAAATTCTCATCAGCATAACTTGTAGGCAGGAGGAGATCAAAATTAACGCGAAAGAAGCTATTGAAATGATTGCAAACGCCTGGATGCAAGTTAAAGAAAGCACTATAGTAACAAATACAGAATCTCATTACAACAAAATATTTTTTAGAACCCTGGGAGTTCGTTGTAATGGAATTTTACCTGTGTATTATTTTATGTGTGCAGGTGATTGAACTATGTTTTGTTTTTCACTATAAAATACTGAAGTAGTTTTGTGCCCCAATTGAAAATGTATGCAAAGAAATTATATTTTATATTCACTCATGTTGTTTTAGGCTATCTGTTGCTTTTGGGGGTAGAGCAGTACGGGTAATTTATCAGGATGCTAAGCCAATGGGTTGTTAGTTAGAACAGGATTGAGACACTACTTGGCATTGTCTGAGTGGTTGTAGTACTGAAAAAATACATGACAATTGTAATGCTAAGAGGTAGAGAGAGTGACACTAGTAACAAGTAACATTTGGGAACTGTATTTCCAGTAGTCTTTACTTTCTTGTATGCGAAGTATAGGGAAAAAATTCCATCTCGAATTTCGACATTTTAGACTTCCTCGAGTCCGAAAATAACATTTTTGGAATTATGTTTGTGTGTCTGTCTCTGTGTGTGTTTATATGTAAACACGATAACTTACGAGTATTAGGTACAAAGTGTGGATTTCTGTTAACTTTTGGGCAATGTCTGTTAACCGGAAGTGGTACTTTACCTTTTATCCATGCAGCTTCAGAGTCCAATTTATTTAACGTTATTTTTATAATTGTTCAACATATTATTAATTTGATCTGATAAGTTGTTGATGGTTTTTTAATGTACATAATATAAAAATATAATCATTGCCTTGCGGTTTGCTGCTCAAATATCCATCCCTGTGGTAATCTGCCTACCAGGCATTACCACTTTAATGGAAAAGTCCTATGAATAGGGTAAAGGCGACTTTTCAAAATAAACATTAAAGCAGTTACCTGTTTATGTCATTAAGTGCAGGGTTTGCTTTCAAAGTTATTTTAATTTTGTCTTTGGCAGGTTCATGCAGCGGAATGCCAGCGACGGGTCAGGCACGCCTCCAGGTCAGGCCTACTGGAGGACACTGTGTGTACCCCGTCATAATAGCGGGGTCGCTAACCCCATTTATTATATGTCATGCAAAGGTTAAGAGGAGCACTTGTGCAGAAAACACCTGCATCAGTCGCGATTGGTGAAAGGGAGCAACATGTCACGGAATAGGATGAAGACTTGTGCCCCGACAATAAGAGGCACTTCTTGGGTTGTCTTTAAACTCGGTGGTGTGGTTAGTGTGGTTGGTATAGCTCTTTTTTTTAGTTTAAAAAACAATGGCTTGTGCCTTATTTTGTAATTTTCCTGAATATATATCTCCTAGTGTAGCTTTATTTTGGTGGAGGTATTTATATAGATTTTGGTGCACTTTGTTATTGTTCATGTATTCACTATTTTTTTTTTCTTGTAAATATTTTTTCGCATTCTTTGGACTTTGTTACATGTGTAGTTTCTTTCTGAACTCCTTTCCTTCATTTAGGAAGACTACCAATTTTTGCGTATATACACTTTTTTGTCTTTATTTTTCATTTTTGGGGACTGGAAATTTCACAGTATATATTGCTCACTATTTTTGATTGGGATTTGTGTCTGTGTCTCTACATCTGACTTCTCACAAATCTGATCCCGGTTGGTCCTGCACTACAAGACGCCCACTATGTGGTCTGCCACTACACGGGGTGTCACAATCCCCATATCTGAGTACTGTATACGAGAAACTTTCACATTCTTTCACTCTCCTTCCTTTGGTTGGAGTAAATTCCAAATTTTACCAAAAGCTTGTAAGTGCTAAATGAACAAAGTCTTTTGTTTAACTTTAGACTGTTGTTAACATTATTTGTCGGAAAACACCTGGATACGGATTTGTCCCATTTTACCACCCTTCTAAGGAAATGAAATTGTTCCTGAAGCATCATGTCTTCATTGGAGCTAAGTGAACAGTGTGTCAAAAGGCAAGAAATGACAAGTTATAGTAAATGGTGGATGGCTAGTGGGTAATATCGGGTGTATCTTTAGTACTTGCCTGTTGACACTTGTAACTAACCTTCAGACACTGGCTGAAAAACAAGACAGTACATGAGGAAACCCGCAGGGTGTGGAAAGCAAGCTATAGATATAGGTACTGTATGTGGAAAATGTGCCACTCTTGCACCCACATAATTGATTTTTAATAGTATAAATTATTTAAATTAAGTTAACAATTTGTTTATAAAATATAATTATATAAATGGTTTAATGCCTTTTATAATGAAATTATCATGTATATATCTTAGTATTTTAAATGTTCAGAGAGCTGTCATACTTTGAGTTTAATCTATTCTGTGTGACAAACACTGCCTGTGGCTACCGTCAGTGCAAGGGAAAGCCTGTTTAAGAAGCACATAAAGATAAACAGCTAGGGTGGAAACCATGTTAATTATGAAGGATTTAAAGTGGTACTTTAGTTTCAATGGGGTATGAGAAATACTAGTAAATTACACATCTATTTTATGTTGGAGTTTACAGCATTCTTTTTTTTTTATGATGCTTTCAAAAAATGAACCTCAGAAAAATAGTGTTATAAATTGATTCAATCTATTACATACACAGACCCATCTTTAATCATTTAAACGCATCCCTAGACAGACTTTGTGATTTCGCATTAATACAGTATGTCTAAGGTGTTTTCTTACATTTCTGTAGGCTGTAAAGTTACAGATCATGTGATCACATTTTAGTTTGACATATCTACTTTTAATTACAAAGTAAACTATCTGTCCATCCATCCATTATCCAACCCACTATATCCTAACACGGGGTCATGGGGGTCTGCTGGAGTCAATCCCAGCCAACACAGGGCGCAAGGCAGGAACAAATCCCGGGCAGGGTGCCAGCCTACCACAGACAAAGTAAACTACAAGATTACAATCAAACCTTTGATGTTAAAGTAGAAACTTTGGGTTTAATCACAAAATACTTTTTTTTCCCCCTATATGGTGTCCCATTTTTTTTTTTTTCTCATCCTGTGGCCCTAATATGCTTCTGTAATACAGGATGTTGTTTTTGCTGATTTCTTTTCTGGGTTTCTGGTGCAGTTATGAGGGGGTGTGTCATAAGGATAACGTAATAAAGAAATCGGTGAGTTAAATACATGGACTTTTCAATTAACTGAATGAAATATTATAAATCATTATTTTGTGAAATTGTAAAGCCTTTTGCTAAGTTTTCAGGTAAGGTATTTATGCTCACTAAACATGGTGCTGGAGAATGGATAGTGTCTTTAATATTGATTATAATATGTGAGTAACTTTCACTATGAGATGGTTGTCCAAAATGGTACTCTAAGCACAGTTATGTAACGCAGTCATGTAACACAGTCCTGCAGACCTGTCTAGGTACTCTAATACTAGTTTTAAAGAATGTTTTCTAAAGTCCTATTTGGGACACAGTGTAAAAGAGGAAAAAAATAATTCACAAAGAAAAACAAAGGCCTTAGCAGCAAACCCATTGCAGTATGTCATTTTTTCATTCCAAATGATATACTTTTCTTTTTGTTATATCCTATCATTTGATGGGTCTGCTGTTCTTATATATGGTTGAAGTATTAGTCTTCGACTGTTAGGTGTTTGTTATAGCAAAACATTCATTTCAATTGATCTAATACTTTCTATTTTTATTGTCTATATCTTCTAGTTCAGTGCTTCCCAAACTTGGTCCGGGGACCCACTGTGGCTGCAGGTTTTTGTTAATTAAGTGAACTGTTATTTCCCGAGTTCTGTGTTTTGGGAACAATATAGAAATTAGAAAACTAAATTTTGTAAAAAACAAAAAAACAAAACATATTTTATATATAATATATGTAAATAATATATTTATATTTTTGTTTACCATATATATATATATATATATATATATATAGATATATATATATATATATTAAAATGTACAAAGCAGTTGTATTGGAATAATGCATTTTTTCTTTTTAACAATATTTTCATCTTATATAAATGCAAAGAATTATTATTATCTTGATTTTAATTCTACTTTTCCAGGTGTTCTAAGTGTTTAATTAAGCCATTAATTACTAATTAGTGGGTCTGATGCTAAAGTAGTTGCAGTCTTTGATGATTCAGTGTTGTTTGCCTGGGTGTCTGCTCTGCTCCTTTTTTATTACTATTAATAAGATGCAATGAAGGGGGAAAAACTGCACAGAGAAAGGGCAAAATATAAAGAAATCGACAAAAGACAGTTAAGCATTCTAGCAAAAATAGAAATATTTCTAAATGTCTTATAAATGTAAAAATCATGCTGCTGTGCTTTTCAGAATGTAGAATAAAAGAAAAATAATAACAGCTAATTAAATGAGATCAGTGTTATCAGGTGTTGTCACTGATTATGAATCTGGTTAGAATGAAAACCTGCAGCTACATTGGGTCCCCAGGACCGAGTTTGGGAAGCATTTGTGGTATAGGGCCGGCTGTTTATCCCGGCCAATACCCCCACGCTGGTAGGTGGAGTCCTCCCTGCAACATGGAGGTGCCCCGAATTCCCACAGGGCATCTTGGATATTGGAGTTTTCCGTCACAGCCCTGCTGGATACCATGGGGGCCGTCAGGAGATCCTGCAGGGAGGCATAAGGATTTAGATTTTATCTATGAACCGGAAGTACTACATCATCAAGAAGGCGGAAGAAATAAAGTAATTCCGGATTGAAGAAAAAGGAGTTTTCATCAGACCCAGAAGTGATGGAAAATCACATGGAGTAAGGAATAGAATCAATTCTGGGTCACAAAGTATAAAAGGACTGTGAGAGATCCCAGCAGTGGGCCGAGTTGGGAGGAAGGGTGACTGAGCTGCTGGGAGGTGTGGAGGACTGTGTATTGTTAATTTATTGTATTGATTATTGAGAATAGTGGAGGTGCTTTGTACACATCATTATTGTAAAAATAAAATTTTTACATTTGAACATGGGGAAAACATGCAAACTCCACGCAAGGAGGACCCTAGTCTCCTTACTGTAAAGTAGCATCACTATTAAAGTGTCACTGTGGCACCAAATGACTCATCATTTTGGGTTATTTTTTCTTGAAATTGTACATGATTTTGTAAAGACAAATACGTCCCTTTACATTTTCACCACCCTTTAATCTAAAAACTGGTTCTTTTTCTTCCCAACCTTTGACAAGAAATATGACACAACTGCTTTCATTTAAAGTTTAAAGACTTAATTTCACAGACACAGCTACTGCTATCCAATTATTAATAAACCTTGTAATTTCAATTGGTATTAACCAATTATGGCTAATAAAGCAGTCAGTCCACACTGATCTAAAATAATTGATCGCTTCTGTTCTTAAGAGACAATACAAAGTGAAAAGGTTCTAGCAGAATTGGTAATTGTTTATTATTTGACCTCCACATGTATGGTAAAACATTCAACTATGGCAGTATATTTACAAAAGGATGCTTAATGTGAGAATATCATGTGTTGAATTACTTTGGAAATGTAACTACATAGCTCTGTCTATTCATGCAAATTAAGTGTCAATTCGCCAATCAGAGGAATAGCTTGGGGTTGGTAAAGGATATGGAAGCGGCAATTTGATGGTTTGAAATGGACTAACCAATACTGGCCTGCATTTTGTAGGATTGTGCAATAGTTTGACTGTGATCGAAATATAAAGCATCTGTCAAATCTGGTAAAATTGAATTAAGGACGTTCAGAGGAAACCTTAAGGGTCAGTTGCAGGGCATCTGAGATAATGCTGAACTGACTGCGCAGAAGACCAGACTTTGTAGTACCATACTAAGAGGAAACGATCCTCAATTCTAAGCACTGTTGCACTGAACAGTGGTACAAGATCAGTACCAAGCTGAACTAATAATACAGCCTGTTTTTTTGTTGTTACTGTATTTTACTCCGTGTGCTCAGTTGGCCGTTTCGTTTCCTATAGTGCAGCATACTGGCAATTAAAATTTGGCCCCTCTCAATAAACCACATACAGCTGCACCTTCCTCTCGATTTAAAGGGCCTGGACACTGGGGAAATATATATTCTCGTGTAAATTTAAGAAAAATAATTCTGCGAGAGAACATGCAGGTGATGGGTTTAACAGAGAAAGAGACGGAGGGCAAGAAGACCTGGAAAAAGATGATCCGTTGTAGCAACACTTAACGGGCGCAGTCGAAATAAGAGGAAGAATTCCAATCATTAAGCTACATCAGATGGAACTGAATGTCGTTGTCGTTATTGTAAATGTTATTCGGGCCGAGCATCTGAAATGGCCGTGAAATCTATGGATCGTGCATACCTGTCTCTGTCACGGATACTTTAACGCCATCTATCGGCCATTAATAATATCGAAAGTAAAGCGCGACAGAGAAGTGTCTATTGGAGACTCTCTATCAGCACACGTTCAGTTACAAACAAGCTTTAATTATCGACCCCGAGGTTCCTCGAAATGGCCACGTTTTTTGGGGAAACTGTAACTTTGTCCTCCCGAGCTGTGGACGAGGAAGATGAGGAGGAAGGAGAGGATGAAAACGAGGAAGACCGCGAAATAAAGCGAGAACTCGAAAAGAAAAGGTATAACATGAGTCGGCACATCTCATTGCTTTTCCTACTCGATAACACAATTCTCTTTACCACCGTCTGTGCTCGATTTAGACGGGTCACGTTTTTAAACGATAGCCAAATATCTTTCGCTTGTATTTTTATCGATGTAATGTGGCTTAACTACATTGTATCCAACACGTGAGCACGTCCACCACACGCCAACCTAAAATCTAGTTCGTTTTTCTGGCAGCCCTTGGACTGCTTACCAGTAAAAGTTCTGGTTAGTCCTTGAGGTTTTAACGGTTCGTTACGAGACATCCACTACAGTAAACTTCTGCTAGATTTTTTTTTTTGTTTTGTTTTGTTTTGTGTTCCCGGCGATTGAATTCTGGGGAAAAAGCGCACAGGTGCTTATAAAAGAGGTCCGTGCAGAAACAAGGGCAGCAGGGATATTAGACCGGGATCGAAACTCAACTTCAGTCATGTTTGAAGAGCATGACCAAATAACACACTTTATACAAAATATCCGTCCATTCTGCTTTGTAGTAATGTGATGCTCTGCTTACGGACATGAAATATAAACTTTGCGGAGCCTATTAGTAGAGTTGTTCAAATTCAGATCTTCATGCACTTGTTCAAATATATGTATGGAAAAGTGCTTCATGGTTAAGAGAATTATTAAAATTCAAAACTCGCATATTTAAATACGAGGTACAGAGGTCCGAAGCCTGTCTTGACAGATTTCGGATATATATATATATATATATACACACCGCATTGACTGCTGTTCCTGTTTGCGGCTCTGCGCCATATTGTAGCTATCCAGGGGTCTCATTTATGAAGCTTTAAGTGGATTCCAGCAAGAAAACATGCACACGCCAAAAAATCCGATGTATAAACTGGCGTACACATATTTCCACGCAATATACCGTTATCATTTCCAATCATCATGTAAAACTGTGTACACGATCACGCCTTGAACCCAGCCACCCTGAAACAACCAGACGTAATATGCTAATCAACTCTATACATATGTAATTGCAACCTTCATTTGCTAGTTCTGTGGCAAATGTTGAGTTTTGTTTTTCTTGGGCTTTTTAAGTGCCTGGGGGTGGTTACATGTTTTAAAGAAGGCATTTTTAAATTCCCCAAGGGGAGACATTTCAGAGCAGGATAAAGCCCTGTACAAAGAAGGAATCTACAAAATTTGGCCTGGGTGCAGTGGTGTATATTTGCATATTGTATTAGCTAAAAAGAAAAAGCAAGCAATGTCACAACAATAATAAGTTGTCACACATGCATGCCAGAGAGTCACATTCTGAGCTCACCCAAAGTAGGTGATACCACCCAGGGACAATAGGGGGCACTGTCGCTAACAGACTTGTCTCCTTAGTCCCTCAGAATCTCAAGAAACCGCCCCTTGAGGGCACCATACTGAAAGAAGCCCCACTCCTTTTGCACCGCACCATATAAAGGAAGAGCTATGATGGAGGATGGCATTGCATTTTGATTTGGATCAGGCTTCTGTGCTGATTCAAGCCTGAAACCTAATTTCCTAACGTCCACCTAAGAGGACTATTGTCTGTGTAAAACTGAGCATTAATGTGCTTAGTTTTTGTCGCTTAAATGGAGTTTGAGCAGCTAGTTGAGTTCACTGCAGCTTTAATATGTCAAAGTTGTCTGAAGTTTGTATTCACTGCATTTGTCTTCAAAGTCTTCATGTTGCCACCTGGATCCTTAATTCATCATCATGACCTTAAAGTAGACATTTCGTTTTGATTAAAATACCATCCTATTTTTATCTTTTTACATGTAAATTATTAATAATGATCGTTATTGTACTGTTCATAAGAAAAAGGCTACATTATCGGTAGGATGGAATAAGGAATATATGAATACTAGCCATGTGCGCCCAACTACGTTGCGCGTGTTAAAGTTGTCTGTGAAGGGCTCCCTGTTTAAACGCAGCTGCTTGTCGTGAACTGGGCCCTTCGTTGCACAGCATTATGATTTTTTATAAGGGAAACAAAATTACAAAAGAAAACCCTTGGACATTGATTCAATAGGAACGGCCTACTCGTAATCACTGTCCAAATAGTAATTATGTGGTGGTGTAGGAGCATTTCTGTTTCTGTCCGTTCACAGTCTGTCTCGTTTTCACGACACTATCGTTTCTTCTCACAATGTCTTTTCAACCTTTCTCCGATCTCGCAGGTTGCTTTGTGGCAATCCAAAGAGTAAGGCAATATACACAGAGCAATGGTTATAAATAGGTATCCAGGCTCTTTAAAGCATAAATAGGGATCACTTCACTGACATGTGAGCAAGCCATGGTACAACTGTGAGACACTCAGCACTCGCCGGCTACAACGTAACAATAATAATTTCTGGACCGTGCCGTTATGTTGTCATTCATTTTACCCACTTTCTTTCATTCATATGTTACGTAGGCACGTACCTTTTATCTTCGGCAATCTCATTCTCTAACCAGGCCTCCGGAGCTAACCAGCGTAACACTGTCCACCACCCCTTTCGTTATTCCGGCACATTGTTAACATCCGTGAGTAACAACAACATACTAAACTGGAAGGTGGTCTACGCATGCGTGGAATTCGCAGGACAAACAAAGATCAAGATCTAAATGAAGATCTCTTTAGTTAATTTAAAGCACAGCAATTTGTTTAGTTTGAATGTCTGTATTTTGAGGTGTGACTGGAGTACTACAGTCTTCAGTAGTATAAGCCTGGAGGAGATTCTTAATGCAATGCCTATGTTTTAGCTGTCTCTCTACTGCCATCTAGTGATTCTTCTAATTCATTCGCGGACAAACAAAGATCAAGATCCAAATGAAGATTATACAGTGGTGTGAAAAACTATTTGCCCCCTTCCTGATTTCTTATTCTTTTGCATGTTTGTCACACAAAATGTTTCTGATCATCAAACACATTTAACCATTAGTCAAATATAACACAAGTAAACACAAAATGCAGTTTTTAAATGATGGTTTTTATTATTTAGGGAGAAAAAATCCAAACCTACATGGCCCTGTGTGAAAAGTAATTGCCCCCTGAACCTAATAACTGGTTGGGCCACCCTTAGCAGCAATAACTGCAATCAAGCGGTTGCGATAACTTGCAATGAGTCTTTTACAGCGCTCTGGAGGAATTTTGGCCCACTCATCTTTGCAGAATTGTTGTAATTCAGCTTTATTTGAGGGTTTTCTAGCATGAACCGCCTTTTTAAGGTCATGCCATAGCATCTCAATTGGATTCAGGTCAGGACTTTGACTAGGCCACTCCAAAGTCTTCATTTTGTTTTTCTTCAGCCATTCAGAGGTGGATTTGCTGGTGTGTTTTGGGTCATTGTCCTGTTGCAGCACCCAAGATCGCTTCAGCTTGAGTTGACGAACAGATGGCGGACATTCTCCTTCAGGATTTTTTGGTAGACAGTAGAATTCATGGTTCCATCTATCACAGCAAGCCTTCCAGGTCCTGAAGCAGCAAAACAACCTCAGACCATCACACTACCACCACCATATTTTACTGTTGGTATGATGTTCTTTTTTTGAAATGCTGTGTTCCTTTTACGCCAGATGTAACGGGACATTTGCCTTCCAAAAAGTTCAACTTTTGTCTCATCAGTCCACAAGGTATTTTCCCAAAAGTCTTGGCAATCATTGAGATGTTTCTTAGCAAAATTGAGACGAGCCCTAATGTTCTTTTTGCTTAACAGTGGTTTGCGTCTTGGAAATCTGCCATGAAGGCCGTTTTGCCCAGTCTCTTTCTTATGGTGGAGTCATGAACACTGACCTTAATTGAGGCAAGTGAGGCCTGCAGTTCTTTAGACGTTGTCCTGGGGTCTTTTGTGACCTCTCATATGACTCGTCTCTGCGCTCTTGGGGTAATTTTGGTTGGCCGGCCACTTCTGGGAAGGTTCACCACTGTTCCATATTTTTGCCATTTGTGGATAATGGCTGTCACTGTGGTTCGCTGGAGTCCCAAAGCTTTAGAAATGGCTTTATAACCTTTACCAGACTGATAGATCTCAATTACTTCTGTTCTCATTTGTTCCTGAATTTCTTTGGATCTTGGCATGATGTCTAGCTTTTGAGGTGCTTTTGGTCTACTTCTCTGTGTCAGGCAGCTCCTATTTAAGTGATTTCTTGTTTAAAACAGGTGTGGCAGTAATCAGGCCTGGGGGTGGCTACGGAAATTGAACTCGGGTGTGATACACCACAGTTAGGTTATTTTTAACAAGGGGCAATTACTTTTTCACACAGGGCCATGTAGGTTTGGATTTTTTTTCTCCCTAAATAATAAAAACCATCATTTAAAAACTGCATTTTGTGTTTACTTATGTGTTGTGTTATATTTGACTAATGGTTAAATGTGTTTGATGATCAGAAACATTTTGTGTGACAAACATGCAAAAGAATAAGAAATCAGGAAGGGGGCAAATAGTTTTTCACACCACTGTATATAGAGATGGATGCTGGTGAAAACTTTGAGAGTTGTACTATCAGGAAGGGGTGAAAAATGTTTGTGTTACTTGATTGTGTTTCAATGTTATACAATTCATGTTTTAAATATGAAGATTTTTTCTTTGTTTCTTTATTAGTTTGATAAAGTTTATAATTATGTGGTCTCTGTTCATTGTGTGGGTGAAACACAGGACATTAGGCCATCAGCTGTTGTGAGATGTTCAGTGGCAATTATCAGGAAACTCTCCAACAGGGCAGTCAGGAAGGGGCTTGTTACAACTTTGTGTTTCACTCATGTGCTATTAATACTGAATTTACTTTGAATATCCCTCGTGGCTGCACTTTAGCCTTTGAGAAGCTCACTACCTGTACTCATTGATAGCGACTAAGTACAATCAAAACTTGAACTGCTTCTTTTGAGTTTTGCTGCTCCATTCAGACAGTTTGATGACTCTTGAATATCGTTCACTGCCTAAAAACATTATCTGACTGCCTTTTCTGTCTGTTCTTACTGTACAGTAACACAACACTTCAGTCTGAACATTGACTACTACACCTCAGCTGCATTGTAAAGTCCAGTCTTTGATCCACTTGCTACCATAATGGGTCTCATTGCCACTTGTTTTGAAACCAATGTGATTGATTAATTAGTAGTAGTAGTTGTAGTGTCACGTGTAACGAGTACATGTTCAGAGTGCCATGACAACTCTCAAGGCGAAGTACAAGAATAGATTGTACCACTCACTAAATACAGAACTATCACATAAAAGAATACATAAAAGATGTAATCAAATACATCAAAAACAAAGTATACATTAATTAACAAAACTAGTAAACAACTATATCTGTCCGTCAGCTAATTATAGTATCAATGCCCATTTGTAGAAAAGTAGTCGGACAAGCCAGACACAGTCGGAAAGTTCTGGAGACCTTGGAAAACAAGCATCCTCCCCCAGTTGGTCAAAACACAATATGTCCTTATATCCCCACTGTTTAGTGAAATGATAAACAAGAATGTAGAAAAATGCATAATTTCATTTCAATTAATTGAAAATGCAAATTACATTTAATGTTGGAGCAAACCGTCAACTAATTTTCAGAACTCTATCTTGTAGCATTAATAAGTACCAAAATATTGGAGAATTGTTTATTTCAGTATTGAATATTTTCTATGATTAGAGAAAATAAGTATACTGTATGCTGAAGTGGATCTAGATGGAAGTGGTATTTATCAGTTCGAACCTGATAACAAGCAAAGGCTTAGCTCACAGTTTTTTAAGAACTCAGGAACAGCTCGACAATAAAGTAGTGGTGTATTTAAGTGGCTGAGTCCACTGCTACCACAGGTACCTGCCATTTCCATTGTAACTTGGCTGTTAATTTATTTTTCTAACAGAGAGGTCCACTTGCAGTGGAATGCAGATTTCAGCAGACAGTTTGAAACCTCCAGTGACAAAACCTTGCAAATCTCAGAACTCATCATAGCGGTTGGATATAATGCCTCTGGTAAGTAAAAGCATTAGGAGTGCTTTTTAGAAGATATTTTATATGTTAAAATGCTAATATATGTGTTAAAGAAAGTACTTCAGCTCTGCTGTGATGAATCCTGGGATTGAATCCCAGGTTTGGTCTCTGTAGTTGTGAAGCTTGTACATTCTCAATGTATCCCTGATTTCTTTTTTTTTTTCTTCAGTGTACTGTAAATGTTCTCCTAAATACCAAGGATGTGTAGTGTAGGTTAATTGTTGACTCTAAACTACCCCTGGTTCCCACCTTGCATGGTTCTACATGTGTAGTTACCAGCTTCCTATGAACCTGAAGTAAATCAGCAGGTTTGAAAATGGATGGACAATGCTACAGATAATTAATTATTAATCACTTTGATTTAACCACACTAAAGCAGATGGTCATGTGTGTTTAAATCCTGTCTTATGGCTAGCTGGTGGTAAAAGATAGTGTACATATCAAGGTTTTTCACTTGTAAGGCACTTTCCAATGAACCGTTTGTCTTGGACCCATTTTTAAAGACATGCAGCTATTACATTTTCCATGTACCCGTAGTATATCTGTGCAGCTTGCAAAGAAGGAAATTCATTCATTGAATACATTTGTTTTATTTATGTGCAATGGCTTACTCTGGTTCACATAGTCAGAATTAGGGCTTGATCTAGCAGGCTTGTGATTTTGAGTACTTCGTCCACCCACAGGTAAATGATGTGCATGCAATAATAGTAATTGGCTAAAGTCACTATATTTCTGGTGAAGTATTATTTGAAAAGGATATCATTTGCCACATAGTCTTCAGATTAAATTGGATTACTAAGGTATGAAAATAAATAGATTTCACAAAGAAATCATTTCAACATTTTTAAAAAAATATTTAATATGTAGTTTTAGTAGTTGTAGGTACAGAGTATGCGGACATTCTTAGTTACATGTGTGGTCAACAAGCTCCATGTTGCCACTTTAATCCTTTTTCTATACTGCTTGAGTCTATAAAAAATAAATCATAACAAATCACATTCCTAGATCATTTTTACATGTTGGGTCAAAATCTAGCTCACAGAACCTAACTGTTAATAGTACCAGTGTTGTTAGTTGAAGTATTTTTTTTTTCATTTGTTTGAACTGAATGAGTCTTGCTTGTCTTCTTGAAATATATTAGTTTATAAAAGGTACATTGCGTTCATGTAATGAATTGCCTTGTCCCTGTCATAACAGTAGGTTGTCCTCTCTGTTCACTCCTGGTCCTGGTGACTTGCTGCCATTTTGATGTCATTTCTTGTTAATTTACATCCTTATTTACTCAGATGACTTGCCTTATAGTCCCAGAAATTAATGGGATTTAAGAGCTATAACTCTGTTTGAAATTCAGAAAGTAATGTTTTGGTGCACATAGGTTTGTTCATTTTGTACATTTTTGTAATTCATTTTAGTTCATTTGCTATATAAAAACTTTAGGTTCATTTATTTAATCATCAGTCAGTTTGCAATGAAGCACAAGTAAAAAGGAAGCTAAAAGTTAACTTGTCATCTTGTAGGCATTTCTTTATAAAGGAGGTGCTGTTTTTAATTTTAACAGATTTAATTTTAATTTAACATTTAATTTCAAAAGGTAGAACATTACAATGGAATACTGCTCACTCCAATGAACAATAAAAACACAGCCGATACAACAGTTTACATCAAAATCAAGCCAGAGAAAACAAGAGAAACATAGAGGTACAAAGGAAAAAACAAAACAAGTTTTAATCCCCACACAGAGGAAAGACAAAAGCAAGGCAGACACAAGGTGAAAAAAAATCTAACTTTTTAAAATTTAATAGCGCAAGAAAGTCAATCACAGGCCCGTCATGCCTATCAAAATTTATATTAATGAATTCTTGCCTTTTTTTTAAAAAGGTCTGGTCATTTCCTATCATTATTTCTCTAGTTTAACATATAAGAGAATGTTGCTTATCCATGGAGTTATAAAAGATGAGTTGGGATTCTTCAAGTTAAGCAAGATAAGTCTTCATGCTAGTAATGTGCTATAGGATGTTACTATCCGTTTCTCCCAATGCACTTTTATCCCTTCTTGAAGTACTGTACACCCAATATAGGTGGATTAGGAGTGATTGTAACACCAAGGCTGTATGAGAAGTACGTAAAGATTTTTATCCAGAATTATGTTACTTTAGATAGATAGATAGATACTTTATTAATCCCAAGTGTATTCCCAAAACATATGGCCTAGTGATGCTGGAACCAGATGGCAACACTTGCAGGTTTGGTCTTGCCCTGGGCACATTTTAGATAAATGCAGTAATGTTATTGATGCATGACTGAGTTCCAGTCATATTTTGAGATGCTATTTAAAAGGTCCCAAGAAGGTACTCTTTTAATAAATGATTTCATTGGAAAAAGCACAAGGGGTGGCCACTTTGCCACTCTGATTTTTCTCCCATATCTCAAAGACATGTTGTTGGGTTCCTTAGTCATTCTAAAGTGGCTCCATATGTGTGTGTGAGAATGAGACCCATACTGGATTAGTGCTTCATCAGCCAGGCTATTCCTTTTCCTGCAGCAGATGTTGCTGGATAGACTCTGGCTTCTTATGACTTTTATTAATGTTTGAGAGTGTTATGTAATGTGTTCTGAGAGGCATTCGAAGGAAAAAAATAAAACTATGCAACCGAGAATTCGTAATCTTCTCTAGTTCACAAAACATTAACTGAATATTCTAAAAAGTGATTTATATAATGATAGGAGTTCTGACCCCAATGAGTGATATTTGAAATGGCAACAAAGACTAGAACAAATTCCAAGACAGATTAATGTATGGCACGATTATGAAAAAGTAACTTGAACATCAAAAATACAGGGTATCTCATTTATTACATTTGTCCTTCTTTTATATTAATCATACTTTTCAGTTTCATGGCACCTGTCTTGTCAGCATTGGGTACAATGCAGAAACCAGCTGTGGATGAATGCCAGTCCATTACAGTCACGTTTATAATGTGTGAATTCAGAGTTATCAATTAACCAAACAAGTCTTTGAGTCATGGGAAGAAAACTGGAACAAGTTCAATTTAGACATTAACTGAATGCAGGTCTCTGGAGCTGTGTGGCAGTAGTGTAAACTGTCATGCCTTTTACGCTAAAACACCTTTGGAAAACCCATTAAAGCATTTATCATTCAAATCTTTAGATATTATAGTGTTCTAAGAATTTTGCATGTGCAAACTATAAGAACAAGTTCAGATGATACATACATTTATAAAGAAAAAGACAAGCTGAAACTCTGTAAAGGTTGCTTTAATGCTGTTAATGTTACAAGTAACACATGGCCTGTATGTACTATGGGCTGTGAGTTATATGTTTATAATTAACAGTTAAAAATGCCAGTGATGATTGACCAATACATTTTTTTGCTCTTTAAAAGTAACTAAAAAAAGGTCATAAAAGTATTTGTGTCTGTCTCTAAAATCCATCCATCCATTATCCAACTTGCTATATCCTAACTACAGGGTCACGGGGGGTCTGCTGGAGCCAATCCCAGCCAAACAGGGTGCAAGGTAGGAAACAAACCCCGGGCAGGGTGCCAGCCCACCACAGGGCACACACACCAAGCACATACACTAGGGACAATTTAGGATCGGCAGTGCACCTAACCTGCATGTCTTTAGACTGTGGGAGGAAACCGGAGCATGTAGAAGGAAAATTTTTATATTAACATAGATAATAGCAAATTAACATATAAAGCCATAAAAAGTAATTAAAAGCTTCTAAAATATTAAGATTAAGCATAAATTAGAATGTTAAGCAAATAAGATAGGTCTAGCAAATAGTTAACTAAAAATCAGTTATATTGCATTATTTTTTAGGCTTACAGTAAAATTTCCAGAGTAAGAAAAGAACAGCAAATTGATACACCGAGACCAGTTTTGGACAGGATAAGAGTGTGATTCAAGACTAGGAAGCGATAACACAGAGAAGATGCCTCTGAAAGGCTCGTATCAAAAAGCAGCTGGGCTGATGAATCAGCAGAAAGGCAACAAAAGGCTTTTGCTGTAAGCAGGGTCACGCTGACATAATGCATGAACAGAAAATCTTAGTAAATTCAGGCATTAGCAAAAATACTATAAGAATATTAGCAATTAACTTTAGTGTAGAAATTAAGACAAATCAAGCATGCCAAGCAATGATTAAATGAAAGCACATACTATACTTCTTTTTTATTAAAAGCTTAAGCTTCAGGTCACTATTATAAAAAGTCTGGAAGGTTTAAGAAAGAAAATGAGAGGAAACCCATATATGGAATTGAAGCCTTGGCCAGTTAGAGAAAATGGGAACAGCATAGAAAAATAACAGATTCCACGAGGGGGCCAGTGATAGGAAAATAAGGAGATGATAAGGGTTCCCATGGAAACTCAAGGTTCGGCCGGACAGGAATAGAAGGGAGTCAGAGAAGATGGGCAAGAGAGCTCATTCGAGCGAGGTCAGAAAAGATAGGAAATGATATAAGAAAAGCCCAAAGATGGTAAGAGGAAGCCATCCACCCAGTCTTAGACCAATCAAAATAAGCTGAACAGACACCAAGAGGAATAATGGACAGTAAAACCAGGTGCAGAATGAGCTAATTGAATGAGGTAAAAATGATAAAAAATTGTTATAAAAACTTCAATTGCTGTAATGTTCGGCGCTCAGCTCAATTTGGCTGTATTGGGTTGAGTCCTTGTTATTTTTTGTGTTGATTTATTGCAATAAAGCCTTAACACTCTGTCTGTCTATCTCGAGTCCTAATAGCCTTAATTTTTAGGTAAAAAGCCTTCTGATGATGAATTTTTCGCCACGACAAGTACCCGAAGGATACTCATGCAGACACGGGGGAGAACATGTCAACTCTAATAAATTTCACATATTGTTTCTTGTTTTCAAATGGCACAACATAATTCAATTAATAAATATACAGTAGATGTTTTTAAAGGAAGTTTTTGAATTCATTTTGGTAAAACTGAATGTTCATTTCAACAAAAGTGATAATTGGTTTAGTTGTTTTGGTTTTGTTTCTTGTACTTGTTAATTATTATTAACATAAATGGTTGTTTGTTTTACAGGATTTCTATCAGCATTTGCATTGTCTTCAGGAAACTGGGAGACCGCGGGTAACATTTCTCTGTGGAATGAAAAGAGCAGATTTTCTAGAGAGACCAGTCTGGAGCATCCAGGTGAACCTTCCTGCATTTTCTACAGAAAGGATGAAAATCCAGAGGTATGTTTTCTTAACTACAAAACAGTGAGAAGTCAAGCACAATGACACCTTTTATTGGCTAACTAAAAAGATTACAATATGCAAGCTTTCGAGGCAACTCGGGCCCCTCCTTCAGGCAAGATGTAATGCAGAAACTGGAGTTCCCTGTGTTTATATAGACACCAGGACAAGTAACAACATTGGGAAACCTTTAAGTGAGACATCTTAAATGTAAAAAAATAATAGACATGTGCAGGCTAAGATTCATTTAGCAAAAGAGGAGAACAATGTATGGTCAAGATCTTTGGATAAGATAACTGTGCAACAAAGTCTTTTGAAGTTTCTGATGAGTTTTTCCATACAATGTAGATATGTAGTCAAGTTGTCTGTGTCAGTCTGAGAGATGCAAACAATCCTCATACCTGGCCATAAAACTCATGTCTCTATTCAAACCATGAAATGAATGTGTTCAGTTTTAGCAAGAGTTTGACTTCCCATTCTTTTCTCTCTTGCTGTGTTCTGAAGTTGCCCATAAGCACTGTGACTTTAAAGTCCCTCTCACAGTGTCCATGGCTGTTGAAGTGGGACACTACAGGAACATCTGTGCTACCATGCTTGATATGGAACCTATGTAAATTCATTCTTTGGTGGAGTGTTTGTCCTGTTTCTCCCACATAGAGTGCAGTGTCAAGACATTTCATACAGATAATTAGGTAGACCACATTAGATGATCTGCAGGAAAATGATCCCTTTATGTGATGCTCTAGTCGGCAGTGTGGTATAACTACACAGTCTGTATTATAAATGTGAGCACAGGTTTTACATCTTTAATGTAGGCAGGGAGATGTGCCATTTTGTGTCGGTTCACTTTGGGAGCTTCGGACAATTAGTTGCTGCAGGTTTGGTGGTTGTCTGTATGGCAGGTTGGGATGTTCAAGAAATACATTTTTCACTGTTTGGTCATTGTTTAGCATTGGCTGAAGTTCTTTTATAATTTTTCGAATTCTTCAAGATGTGGGCTGTAGGTGACAACAAGGGGGATGCGTTTCTTGTCTTTGTTTTTATATTGATGAAGGTTGTCTCTGGGTATTGCAGTAGCTCTTCTTATTTGAGTGTTTATTGTTTTGGGGGTATAACATTGTCTGATGAAATCTTGTCTAAGCTCCTGCAGTTGTTGATCCTGGTCTGTCGGGTCTGAGCAAATACAATTGTATCGTATTGCTTGGATGAAAATGATTGAGCAACTTATATGCTTGGGGTAAAAGCTATCACTTCTCAGATAGGTACGTCTGTCTGATGGTTTCTGAAAACAGAAGTTGCAAGGGTGCTGTCTTTCAATTGAACGGTGGTGTCAAGGAATATTACTTCTGTTTTTGAGTAATTCAGCTTCAGCTTTATGTTGGGGTGAAAAGAATTATAATCATTATGGAAATGGAGGTGGTCCTTCTCACTGGCAGTCCAAATTATGAAGATGTCATCTGTGTAACGGAGATACAACATTGGATTTAAGACACATCTTGACATAAAATCTTCCTCAAATTTTGCCATAAATAGGTTTGCATAGTGAGGTGCAAACCGATGGTCCCCATTTGTTGTAAGTAGAAATCTTGTCCAAAAGAGAATAAATTATGTGTCAGAGTGAATTTTATCATTTGTATAACTGACTTTGTGGGTAAGTCATGTTGTTTGAGGTACGTTTCACATGCCAATATGCCATCATCATGGGGGATGTTTGTGTAAACTACAAGACAGAAAAAACTAACTACAAGATAGAAAAGACAGAAAAAATAAATGACAGAAATAAATGTTTTGAAGAATGGTCAGTAATAGTAAATATCCGGTGAAAGCTGATTACTAGTGCAGGTTCTTACATAATGGAGTATTGGACACAGGTCAGTTTGATGACTTTATGCAAGCTAAGAATTAAATGACCTGGGGTAAAATTCTTTGCAAGTGTAGCTGAATGATATTGAATGTTACAGATGACAGGAGAAACGGTTTGAACTGAAGTATGTATTCACAAAGAATGAGTTTTTCATTTTTATTCTTTTCCTTTGTTTTCCTTTCTTATTGTATTGTATTTTAAGAAAACAGGTTATTTCAAAAGACACATGCAAAAATTAATTGTTACCCTCCAATTGCTGTCTTATACTACAAATTCTCTCTCTGCCTCTGTCTCACAGTTCCTTCATCATCCCTGCTCTGTTCTAGTTGCCCACTCACTCTGTGAGTTCTGAATTCAGGTGCCTTATGCTCTGTGCCAGGTCATCTCTGACCAAGCCCCAGAATAGCCTTTGACAGTGGGCTACAATTCCAATTAGTGATTCTCTTTGCCCTAACACCCCAGAATGATATGTAGACATTAAAAGGCAGGATCTCTAAGACAGATGTTAAGCTGCCTAGTCTGTGTTCTGAACATCAGCTGTGAACTATCAGCTTCTACCTGTTGGTCTAGATGCATTTTAGTTACGGCTTTCCATAACCTCTCATTCCTACTTATAGTGTCAGGTATGTTTAAGTGCTAATTTTTAACACCCGGTCCAGATTCCTATATGGCATGATTACTTCTTTTCCCATCTTAGTGACTTTTGAAGCTTTACTTTGAGGCATCCATCTTATTGACTAGTTCTGTCACTTCCTAGTTATCCAAACACAGAGAATGTTGGTCTTTGGCTTTATTTCTCTCTTCCTCTTTCTTATTAAAAGTTAAGGAGACTCGAATCTGCATTGTGTTCAAAATAAAATATTAGTGGTTCAGAGTCTGTATCACCACTGCACATCCTGTTTTAATGTTAAAGATCTGATAATAATGTTGTAATGATGCATGTCTTTTTCTGCTTTTGCAGGTTTTGATCTGCCAGTGCACATGCTATGTAGCTGAGGACCAATTGTTCCAATGGGCTGACAAGGAAAGAAATGCAACTTGTTAAAATTACTTTAATTCTTCTTTTTTTTTCTATAATGTAAAATGATCTTTTGCATTTACAGGTTTTGGGCAGCATTGAAAAAAGAAGTTTAAAAGTGACAATATTGTCAGATTGTCCTGTAGCTAATTACAGATCTCCAGAGTACATCTCGGCCATTCCAGTTCCTTTTTTAAAAGCACTGAAGACAAGGACATATAATGAAAATCTTTGTTGTTCTTCTCTTGAACAGCCTAATGTTGTTTCTGGAATTCCTGCAGCAGGTAAAAAGCAAAATGACACCAGTGCTCTTGAGGCCAGTTGATGGGCTTTGGGCCAGTAGCAATAGATTTATAATTTAATGTTTGGGCCTGTCCTCTACTGCCTTTGTGTGCGGCTTTGCAAAGATGTTGTTTTATTATTATCAGTCAAAATTCAGCTTTTTATTTGAAAGAGTGCTCTTTGCCGTCATTTCATCATTTTTTTTTATTGCCATAGGTTGAAATTATTTTCAGCAAAACTCACTTTTTGTGAAACACGTTATTCTTTTTACATAATTTTATTCAAGTTGTCCTCACTGTCTGGGTTATATTTTGCAATCAATTTTTTATCTACTTTAATCTAACCGATTTCCTTCAAAATTTGCATGCATGCTGATCTCCAGTGACCAATGCAATATTTCATCAGTTTTGACCCATGATCTGTATGAGAATTACATCAAATTTAAATCTCTAATTTTCTTATACTTTTAGTGATTGCACACACACACACATACACATATATATATATATATATATATATATATATATATATATATATATATATATATATATATATATATATATATAACTTTTAGCATCACTTTTTCCACATTTTGTTATGTTACAGCCTTATTCCAAAATGGATTAAATTCATTTTTTTCCTCAGAATTCTACACACAACACCCCATAATGAAAACGTGAAAAAAGTTTACCTGAGGTTTTTGCAAATTTATTAAAAATAAAAAAACTGAGAAATGACATGTGCATAAGTATTCACAGCCTTTGCTCAATACTTTGTCGATGCACCTTTGGCAGCAATTACAGCCTCAAGTCTTTTTGAATATGATGCCACAAGCTTGGCACACCTGTCCTTGGCTAGTTTCGCCCATTCCTCTTTGCAGCACCTTTCAACATCCATCAGGTTGGATGGGAAGCGTCAGTGCACAGCCATTTTAAGATCTCTCCAGAGATGTTCAATTGGATTCAAGTCTGGGCTCTGGCTGGGCCGCTCAAGGACATTTACAGAGTTGTCCTCCTTTGATATCTTGGCTGTGTGCTTAGGGTCGTTGTCCTGCTGAAAGATGAACCATTGCCCCAGTCTGAGGTCAAGAGCGCTCTGGAGCAGGTTTTCATCCAGGATATCTCTGTACATTGCTGCGGTCATCTTTCCCTTTATCCTGACTAGTCTTCCAGTTCCTGCTGCTAAAAAACATCCCCACAGCATGATGCTGCCACCACCATGCTTCACTGTAGGGATGGTATTGGCTTGGTGATGAGCGATGCCTGGTTTCCTCCAAACTTGACGCCTGGCATTCACACCAAAGACTTCAATCTTTGTCTCATCGGACCAGAGAATTTTGTTTCTTATGGTCTGAGAGTCCTTCAGGTGCCTTTTCGCAAACTCCAGGTGGGCTGCCATGTGCCTTTTACTGAGGTGTGGCTTCCATCTGGCCACTCTACCATACAGGCCTGATTGGCGTATTGCGCCGGAGACGGTTGTCCTTCTGGAAGGTTCTCCTCTCTCCACAGAAGACCTCTGGAGCTCTGACAGAGTGACCATCGGGTTCTTGGTCACCTCCCTGACTAAAGCCTTTCTCCCCCGATCGCTCAGTTTAGATGGCCGGCCAGCTGTAGGAAGAGTCCTGGTGGTTTTGAACTTCTTCCACTTGTGGATGATGGAGGCCACTGTGCTCATTGGTACCTTCAAAGCAGCAGACATTTTTCTGTAACCTTCCCCAGATTTGTGCCTCGAGACAATCCAGTCTCGGAGGTCTACAAACAATTCCTTTGACTTCATGCTTGGTTTGTGCTCTGACATGAACTGTCAACTGTGGGACCTTATATAGACAGGTGTGTGCCTTTCCAAATCAGGTCCAATCCACTGAATTTACCACAGGTGGACTCCAATTAAGCTGCGGAAACATCTCAAGGATGATCAGGGGAAACGGGATGCACCTGAGCTCAATTTTGAGCTTCACGGCAAAGGCTGTGAATACTTACGTACATGTGCTTTCTCAGTGTATTTATTTTTAATAAATTTGCAAAAACCTCAAGTAAACTTTTTCATGTTGTCATTATGGGGTGTTGTGTGTAGAATTCTGAGGAAAAAAATGAATTTAATCCATTTTAGAATAAGGCTGTAACATAACAAAATGTGGAAAAAGTAATGCGCTGTGAATACTTTCCGAATACACTGTATGTATGAAAAATTAGTGGTGTTGGTCAAGTGTTCAAGACCAATGTAGACTAATTTAAAAAAATCATTTTGATTAACTGATATCAAATTTTGTCAAATTACTTCAATATGACAGTTAAACAGCAGTGGTTAAGTGGTTAGCATGCTGGATGTTCAATGAAATGGTCAAGGGTTCGAACCAAATGCACACAAACTTTCTTTTATTTTTTTTAACAATTTTTCATCATTTGTTTACAAATTTGGCAAAATACTCTTTTCAGTGATTTGGCAATATTGGCTCAGTGGATAAAGTGATGGGTTCCTCTAAGAAAGATTGAAGGTTCAATTCTCCAATAGACAAACACACATTTCCAGTACTTCACACGTGCAAGGTTTCACCATGGTTAGGATTTTCTGAAATGAGAAACGACCAAGAATGAACATTAAGGGTCACTTTAAGATCTTAAGTTTGATTCCACTCTGTCATTGCTGTTGTTTCTGTCAAATGACCGTCCCACCCATGTCAAGGTTTTTGTAACATGCTGAGGACAGTGTGGCATTAGAGTGGCTAAAAAATAATACTTAAAAAAAAACATTTTATTCAAAAATGCACTAAAAAGTAAAAAAAAAAATTTTTTTTCTTGTTCTAAGATTTTCGTTAAAGTGAAATTTTAATGCAGCTTAACTATAGGAATGAAAATGACACCTCATGTAAAACTTGATTAGTATGTAGGATAATGGTAAACCTATTCTGAAAACTTGTGCAGAGTATTTCTTTTGACGTAAGCAATGGTCAGTGCCTGATGCCAAGCTATAAGGAAAATGAATGCCTGAAATGTTTGGGTACTGTGTTTATTTTGTAATCATTACAGCCGTAAACTGGATAAAACCACTGTACACTCTAGGTAACTTTTTTTGATGTTTAACCTTCTGCCCCTTTATGTTGATATTTGTTGACTCCAGACTTTAAAGAGTTAATAAATGGTGTCTTTTTTTCTAACACCAACAGAAGTATTCCATAACATATTTCTCATTAGAGATGCTTTCTGCTGTTCCTGAATGAATGTAGGAATTGGCTTGGCAAATGTAGAGAAAATATTTCACCAAACCACAGTTTCTAATATGTCATTACTTTATCATGAGGAATAATAGAGGTATTTAAGCTTAAAAAGCTATTTGATGTGAAAAAAATCACACAAAATAATCTGTAATAAACTAATAAACATTTATCTTAGAGTTGTTGCTTTTGGCCTTGTCAAAAAGTTTTAAAAACCATATTGTCATGCTTGGGTGTGAGCAGCACTGCCACTGCACAGACCCAACAGTCTTTTTGTTTGCTTCCCTGGCCTAGTTACTGTCTGTGAGTAATATGTATGTTGTATTGATGTCTGTGTTGGTTTATCTCTACATTCTGTAGTTTTTCCCAGTCATCTCAAAAGTATTCAGGTTAGGTTAATTGTTAAAGCTTAAGAAACTCCATGTGAGTGTGGTGGTATGTGTGAGGGGACTGGGACAGTTCTTACACTGTGCTGGGGATCAACATAGACCTCCTTTAACATTAAAAAAATAGTCTTAGATGAAAATTAAACTCACAAATGAAAGCAAATCTGTCAGAAAATCCAAAGGTCTTTCTGTTCCTCAATTCTTACACTGTTTGCCATGGACAGATGACTTAAATTCTTTATTATATCACTCTTTCTCTGACTCACTCTTCAAAAATATGTGTATTATGTAAAATGTTGCAGTTATATATGAATTATTTTTATTAGATAAATGCATGAACACATTTCTTTTATGTATTTTTGGTTTTATAAAATTATAAATTAAATTAATCACATTTATTAAAACATGAACACATCATGAACTACAGGTGATTGTTTAACATTGTTTTCAAGTTTTTGCTTGGACAGCAACATGATACAGCTTAAATGGAAATTCTTAATCTGTGTTTTTTTTTTCTTTGTCTTTCAGTTCTCAGTTATTGTCAGGTCCATCAGATTCCTGCCGTCCTGTATCAGTGTTACACAGATGTTGTTAAACTAGACTCTGTTACAGTTGAAACTTATAAGTCTACTCTCAGTTGCAGCAGTCTTAGAAAATTAATAAAGGTAATGTGAAGAAAAGTTCAATAACAAGAATAAGTGGGTACCATACAAATTAAGTATGTGTTGCATTTTTCAAATATACCCATGCAGAAATCAAAATCACCTAATAATGCTTTGAATCACCCATGCGGCCAGGATAGGTTGAGTGCACAGTGATATCAATTTTATGAAATTTTGTGTTAAGAAAGTAAAACGGTTCATATACTGTTGATCAGGGAATTGGGGGAAAAACACTATGTTATCAAAATGCTTAATTTTTAGGTAAGTTGCAAATATTGCAAATCCAACTGCATATACATAATTTAGTTATCTTACTTATCAAACTGTTGTTTATCCATACATTACTCTGTAGATGAGGATGTTGTTAGACTGGGAAACTCATCTCTTGCTTGCAAAAAGGTAGCAGACAGGAAGAAAATCATTTAGTGTAATTTTTTAGTGACAAGTATTCTCCCATTCTAGAAAAATTAGTACATCCAATTCATCCAAGCATATATCACTTCTAGAGCCAAACAATAGGGCCAGCTGACTTCCTATATACAGTGGGATGCAAAAGTTTGGGCAACCTTGTTAATAGTCATTATTTTCCTGTATAAATCGTTGGTTGTTACGATAAAAATGTCAGTTAAATATATCATATAGGAGACACACACAGTGATATTTGAGAAGTGAAATGAAGTTTATTGGATTTACAGAAAGTGTGCAATAATTGTTCAAACAAAATCAGGCAGGTGCATAAATTTGGGCACCGTTGTCATTTTATTGATTCCAAAACTTTTAGAACTTATTATTTAACTCAAATTGGCTTGGTAAGCTCAGTGACCCCTGACCTACATACACAGGTGAATCCTATAATGAGAAAGAGTATTTAAGGGGTCAATTGTAAGTTTCCTCCTCCTTTAATTTTCTCTGAAGAGTAGCAACATGGGGGTCACAAAACAACTCTCAAATGACCTGAAGACAAAGATTGTTCACCATCATGGTTTAGGGAAGGATACAGAAAGCTGTCCCAGAGATTTAAGCTGTCTGTTTCCACAGTTAGGAACATATTGAGGAAATGGAAGACCACAGGCTCAGTTCAAGTTAAGGCTCAAGTGGCAGACCAAGAAAGATTTCGGATAGACAGAAGCTTAACGAATGGTGAGAACAGTCAGAGTCAACCCACAGACCAGCACCAAAGACCTACAACATCATCTTGCAGCAGATGGAGTCACTGTGCATCGCTCAACCATTCGCACTTTACACAAGGAGATGCTGTATGCAGAGTGATGCAGAGGAAGCCTTTTCTCCCCCACAGCACAAACAGAGCCGCTTGAGGTATGCTCAAGCACATTTGGACAAGCCAGCTTCATTTTGGAATAAGGTGCTGTGGACTGATGAAACTAAAATTGAGTTATTTGGGCATAACAAGGGCGTTATGCATGGAGGAAAAAGAACACAGCATTCCAAGAAAACACCTGCTACCTACAGTAAAATATGGTGGTGGTTCCATCATGCTGTGGGCTGTGTGGCCAGTGCAGGGACTGGGAATCTTGTCAAAGTTGAGGGACGCATGGATTCCACTCAGTATCAGCAGATTCTGGAGACCAATGTCCAGGAATCAGTGACAAAGCTGAAGCTGCGCCGGGCTGGATCTTTCAACAAGACAACGACCAAACACTGCTCAAAATCCACTAAGGCATTCATGCAGAGGAACAAGTACAACGTTCTGAATGGCCATCTCAGTCCCCAGACCTGAATATAATTGAAAATCCGTAGTGTGAGTTAAAGAGAGCTGTCCATGCTCGGAAGCCATCAAACCTGAATGAACTAGAGATGTTTTGTAAAGAGGAATGGTCCAAAATACCTTCAACCACAATCCAGACTCTCATTGGAACCTACAGGAAGCGTTTAGAGGCTGTAATTTCTGCAAAAGGCGGATCTACTAAATATTGATTTCATTTCTTTTTGTGGTGCCCAAATTTATGCACCTGCCTGATTTTGTTTGAACAATTATTGCACACTTTCTGTAAATCCAATAAACTTCATTTCACTTCTCAAATATCACTGTGTGTGTCTCCTATATGATATATTTAACTGACATTTTTATCGTAACAACCAACGATTTATACAGGAAAATAATGACTATTAACAAGGTTGCCCAAACTTTTGCATCCCACTGTATATCTACTGAGCATATGTTGCTTTAGAAATAAAGTAAAAAAAAGTTTTCTTTGTAAATATTAGAAATGGTTAAAAAGATTACCTTATGATTAGATCCCTAGGAAAATTAAGTTTAATTAATTGAAACTATTTCTGATGCTACTAGAATAGACCTTGGCTCCATGATACCATCAAAACTGAATTTAATAACTTTAGCAGACACTGATGAACAATGTGCCCCTGTAATATTTTACTTAAATGGTAATTTAGTAACATTTTCTTATGTGATTCTCATGCTGAATTCAGAATACAGTAATGAGTTTTTTGTAATTTTCTTTTTATCTCATTTTTATAGCCCTGCACTGCCTTGAGTATGGAAATCTTGAAGAAGTTGACAGAAGATAATGAAACACAAAGCAACCTGTACACATAAGTTAAAACTCCTCTTAACCTATATACATTATTATTTTTTATGAATGTTATTTTATTATTGTGAAGTTAAAGGACATTTTCATTTTTTTTAACAAATATAAGGATTTTGAACTGATGTGGAACATACAATGCCATGCTTGGATGATAAAATAAAAATAAAAACAATTGTATGATATATTTGGATCTACAGAATGACTTTGTATTACAATTTAGGAATCTTGTTTTGGACTAAATAAACATTTACACTCTTAAAAATACTGGAGAAAATATAGAAAGAGAATTTTAAAAGGTTTTTTTTATACAGTTTGCATTATAGAATATTGATGCTATGCTAAACAATAATGTGTTCAAATGTAGCTCTCAGTACAGAAAGGATCCCGTGCTGTGCGCTAAGGAGTTGCTGGCATTATTGCACCTAAATTATGAACATAAAATTGAACAGCTATTATTCTACTTATGTATAGCTGAAGAGTTGCAAGTATAACTTTAAAAAAAAAAAAGTAATTATGTGAATAAAAACATTTGTTTACACCAATATCAACTAAGTAAAACACACAAAGAATTGGCACTTTAGAGGTTTTTCTCCAAAATACTGGAATTTAAAGCATACAGACCTACCATTGCTATGTCCTAAATGTTATGGTGCCCTAAAATGACAGGACCTTGTTGTCGTTTCTACATGGTGTGACCAAAATGTATGCAAAGCCTTAAATGAAAGTCTGCAGTGGGCACTTTAACCATGTCTGAATTGTTTGATGTCTAATTGTAAACTGTGGAGCACAAAGAAAATTGTGCCTTTGATTCTAACAACATCCTCATCTGCATATTATGGAGGGCACTGTATATACACAAACACACACAGAAGTAAACAATTTGTAACTGTGTATGTATAATTATGTACTCGTGCAAAAACTTTACCTTCAAAATTACTTTTTATGCCAGTCCTTGAAACAATTTCTGTTTACCACTAAATACAGAGAAACCTTGTATTTTTTGTGCTACACACATCATCTCCTGCCTTCTGTTGCAGTTGCTCCACAGAAGTTTAATGTGTTTGTGTATTTTGTTGTTGCTTTTTTTTTTTTTTTTTTTGCATTTTATGTTTGGAATAAACTAAGTATGTATGTATGTATAGTTTGATTCCAGCTTCTTCTGGTGCTGGGTTACAGAGGTGCGGACAATGTCTTCCTTGGCGTTCCTGGGCCCTAAGACTGGGCACCTCCAGAACATGTCATACACATAACACTCACGACTAAACCAATGTACCCCAGCCACATTTGCGTTTCAGGTGGCCATCACTGGGTTCTGAGCATGTGAGATTTGTTCTTGGTATAATCCTCCCACCTCCACTGAAGGGATTGACAAAGATGTGCGAGATTTTTTTTATCTGGTTTCTAATCGCTCTTCAATAATAGACAACTATACATCGTTAGATCAGCTATCCACTAGTAATCAGCTTTGTATTTGGCTCGACACTTTGGTAAAAGCAGATTTACTCAGCTGTAACATGCTGCTCATCTTGACATATACTGTATGTGTGCAAATCACATATTTTACTAATGAAAGAGAGCAGAAAAAGAGGAAATGTATTTATTTGAAAGAGGACAGCTTTAGCTATGTGAAAATATCATTGCTGCTTTTAATTTACTAGTGGGTTAATTGCAACATACACAAACAACTTGGAAATATGATTGGACACCTCATGCATAAGTGGCTACAAATATCATTTGTGCCGAGTTTTCTAAAGACACAATGAAATTTACACTTGTCCCTGCTATCTCATGAACCATAAGGTCATTTAAAAATGCTATTTAATTCTGAGTTTTAATTGAGATTGAAAACGAGGTTACAAATTGCAGAAAGCTTGAAAGATTTTGTAGCCTTGTGTTTTTCCTTTTTGTGTTTTGCTAAACTGACTTCATCTCATTTGCAACATACATATAATTAATAATTTTGTGTACCTAATGTATTATGTTGCTGTTTTAAATATTTTTTTCCAGTTACATGTCATCATCTGTGATACTGGATTTAGTCATGCTGTTTCATAGCTTCAGAGGTCTGGGTTTGAGCCTCATTCCAGGCATTGTCTATGTAGTGTGATTGTTCTCCCTATGTCTGTGTGGGTTTATTTTTCTCAGAAAACTCTAGTTTTCACTCCAAAGACAAATGCATTCAAAATTAATTTGGCCATTATTGGCCCTGCATGAGTGAAAGTACTGAGTGATTGACAGCAATGTGCCATTCAGGATTTAATCCATCCCAATTCCTTCAACTGTGTTGTAGACTAGATGGGTTCTTGGATGGATGAAAGTAAATGTCTAGTTATTTGGGCAGTATACTGTGGGACATCATTTGTATATTCAAAAGAATGTAAATGTGTGTGTTTTTCTAGAACCACAATCTTTCCAACACTATATATGAGCTGCTGTTCTGGTTGTTAGTGTTTGTTTTTTTTTTAATTTTTATAAGGTAGAGCAGGGGTCACCAACATGTTGCTCACGAGCTACCGGTAGCTCACAACCCCTTTCCAAGTAGCTCGCCAAAGGGTTTGAAAACTTGATTAGTCAAATTAGGTGTGGGCGATCTTTCCAAAAAATCATATTGCAATCCACAATCTGAACTGCAATCTATCTTTTCAATGTGGCATACACTTAAGAGAATATCCGGACTCAAACTCATCAAGACCTAAGTAACCCTTTATTTTAAATATCAAACAAAGTTGAATTCAATTGTTCTCTCATTCGCTAGCTAAGCGGAGTTAAGGAACATGCCCTGAAGCTGGCGAGTGAGTGAGGAGAACCCCAACCCCGCTCGGCCTGTTGCGTGGATCTCGGATTTGCACAAATAAATTGGTACCGCGAGCGAACTATGAAACATAGCGAAATGAGAGAAGTCGCAAAATCAACCGGAATGTTCAAGCAAATTATAGAAAAAAAACCCAATCTAAATCTGTGAAGTAGTTCTCTCGTGAAGAGTGGACAGACAGACATTGGATTTTATATATTATATATTAGTAAACCTTCAAAGTAATGTGCAGTTAAAGTCTCAACAGTATTCTCAGCATTTCTGGAGTTTAGTAGAGCCAGATGACTATAAGAATCTTCACCAAGCAGCTCTGAAAATGTCTGCTTTGTTTGGGTCTACATACCTCTGTGACTCTGCCATTTCTGACATGAATGTCATGAAATCAAAGTTCAGAACAAGACTGACCGATGAACATTTAAATGACTCCATAAGAGTGAACCTAAGTGGCTACACTCCACCATACACCTCTCTTGTTGACTCCATGCAGTGCCAGTCATCTGACTAACTAAAAAACACATCACACGTGCAACTGGACATGCGAATAGTCTTGTGAAGTGAAACAGTGAGATGGAACAAAATGACAAATGAATAAGTAATATCTGTGTATTTGTAATTGCATTGTTTTGTTTTGACGGCATTCATGTTTTAATTCAATAGTGTGAGATACACTAGAAAATGCAAACAGACATACAAAATGCACTTGCAGGTGAACTAAATATTTTTTGTGAGGTTTTAATGCAAAATGTGAGTTGTGGACACCAACATTTTGTAAATGTTCAGGCAAAACAAGCTTACTCAGTTTGTTTGGGCTGAAATAAGCTATGAGAATAAACATTAGAAAATATGAGTAGCTCTCAGCCATTTTCATTTTGTAAAAGTAGCTCTCAGGGGAAAAAGGTTGGAGACCCCTGAGTTATAGTGTCTTCATGTATTTGTTAATTGTATTTCCTCCACCAGATGGCACTGGTGAGCAACATTTAAAAAAATACTTTATCACTCTAAGATGTTTTATGTAGTTAGTGATCAATGGCAATTGTTTAAGTGTACAAGTTGCATACTGAGAAAAAACACATTTAATGTGTTCAGAATAATGGAATACATTGAAAGGTTCAGGAATGCACTGCTCTTAATAGAAATGTGCCTCTTTTCTGCTTCCTCCACCTGTTCGGTACCAGTACTTTTCAGAAGTGCAAATGATTCATGCACTATTCAAAAAATCAGTTCTAGTATGTTCAGCAGTATAGTGAAGTAGCATGTACAAGTTACTGTGTCGCTTCTTGGTGTGTGGAGAATTGTTCATTGTCCATCTAAGGTGTCCTTTGTAGAAATGTGATTTATATGAGCATTATTCGGGCTACAGCTTTTTTCATACCACACGCCGCAGAAATTCGTCTCCTGCTGCGTGTGATCTTCAGGATGAAGCCGTTCAAAAAATGCCAAGATTTGAAATAATCTACGCTGGTTGTTAAATGTATTGCTGGAGGCAATTTTGAATTGCATTAAACCCATTTTTAAACTGCCTCTATTAAAATGGCTTCAGGTGTAATCCTGGCTTGTATGCCTACAAAGTTATTGGTGACTTTGGTGTTAGTGCATTAATTGGGAAAATGCACTTTTCAGATAAATTAATTCTGCCTGGATAATGTGTTTTTTTTGGTGTGTTTTTGGAGAACAGAAGTAACATAATAGTCTCAAACCACAAGACTATTTAGTGAAACATTCTTTACAAGCTGTACTGCCAGATTTAAAGAAACTATGTTTTCAAGTTTCAGCATACTTAATGCTTGAAAGTCTGTCAACTGGAGACAAGGTGGAATTTTTCTTTGAGATGCTATTGTTTATTCACTGAGTAAGTTTAATTGGGTGTTTCTTTTGGAAATGTCCTGAATTTCATTTTGGTTCTTTCTTGACATCTGAGCATGTATTTTAATAAACTCTAGTTACTGTACTATGTTGCATTTTCATTCATTTATTCTCTGTGGTTTTGTGCTTTGATGGACAGTCTTGTGTTATTATTGTAATTTCAAGATGAAAAATGAATTTTATTACTCAGTATAAGTGGGGAGGTGATTAAGCGGTTAGTGCTACTGCTGCAAGCCAGCCATGATATCCAACAACTTTGAGGGAGATGCCACAAAGTCTCAGGATGTCCTACAGGACAGGCTGGATCAACTGTGTTGAACACTTTATGAAAATCAATAAAGGCTGCAATAAGACTGCCAATATTCGCATTTGCGCTTTAATGCTTGCATGGACTGGGTGGCAATGTCTTGGGGTCCAGCGGATGTGGGGCATCTGTTGGCGAAGAATGACTCACTGATCTTGACTTTGCTGACAATGCTGTGATCATCACGGAGTCAATGGAGGCTTTGATCGGCGTTCTCAAGAGACTGAGCAAGGGGTTTGAGTGTCTGGGCTTGCGAGTGTCCTGGATAAAAATGAAGATCCAGGCCTTTAATGACCTCTTGGGCACAGCTATCAGTAGTGTGTCTGTCAGCAGAGAGAATGTCGACCTTGTCAAGAGGTTTACTTACCTCTGCAGTGACGTTCATGTCTCTGGTGACACTTCCTATGAAGTCAGTAGACGGATTGGGAGAGCATTGGGGGTCATGCGGTCACTGGAAAGGGATGTGTGCCACTCAAGATATCTCTGCAAAAGTACGAAGGTCCAAGTCTTTAGAATCCTAGTGCTTCCTGTTTTGTTATATGATCACAAGCCATAGACACTATCCAGTGACCTGAGTTGAAGACTGGGCTCCTTTGGTATTGTGTCTCTTTGGAGAGTCCTTGGGTACCGTTGGTTTGACTTTGTGTCGAATGAGCGGTTACTCACGGAGTCCTGAATGAGGCACATTACCTGCATTGTGAGAGAACGTCAGTTATGGCACTAACAAGCCATGTGGCCCGATTCCCCAAGGGTGATCCAACTCAAAGGAGTCTTTGGTCTTAACCCAGTCGTTCTATGTGGAGTTTGTACATTTATCCCATGTCCTTGTGTTTTTTTCCCAGGTGCTATATTTTCCTCTCACATCCCTTTGCATGACTAACCTGGCCTAATATCGATGGGTGCATGAACAGCTATTACGAGTGAGTGATTTGTTTCCTTTGGGTGAAAGGATTGTTGGCTCAGTTATCTTATGCTATTTAAAAGGATTTTATTTTTGTTGTAGCTTTTAGCACAACATTCTCAGTAGCAGTGGCTCATTTGTAATATTAAGGTATTCTATTTCTAAATTTCTTTAAAAATAAAAATGTGTGTTTGGCAGTTATAAGTGAAAGTATTGACAGTAACAGTGTCTTATTAAAGAATTGTTTTGCAAGTAGAAAGTTTCCATTTCCAATTTTTAATTTTACAAATGTTGCGTTTCTAATTTTAGGTAAAATTAACATAAAACAGAAGCCGATCTTGTTCCAGGCACAAGTTTGAGAAACTCTTCTTTACACAATAAAAAATCATTTTTGGAATTTACTGTTTTCTTTGTGCCCTGCTGTCTTGTTCAGAGTTAGAACTTGCTCTGTGCTTGGCAACGCCAAGCTAGCTGGATGATGGCATGACTTGGGGATAAAATGGAAGGTGCCAGGGGATAGACGAGCAGAAGCAGGAGACCAGGAGCTGTTCCATTCCTCATAACTTAGATGGCAGTGGTCTACTACAGGTGTCCTACAGGGGTTCATTGGAACCGGTGTCTTGAAGTACAACCCTATCAGGGTGCCTCAAGGGGGTGCTGTCAGAGATAGGACTACCTAGGTTCCCAAAACAACCAGGTAGTACTCCCCGCAAGTCATGCCAGGTACCAGACACTGTTCAGTCCAGTATAAAGGGATCCCACTGCTTTCCCTCAAGAAGTCAGAGATGTGAGGCAGTGAGCAATGCTCAATTAGAGATGGAAGGAGAGGAAAAGCTTAATTGTCTCTATGGTTTTTGGCTATGTTTAATTGTATTTAGTGCTTGTTGGATTAGAATTCATTATTTGAACCTGTGACTTGACTTTCTTAGGTATTATTGGGTTTGGGGCGCAGTGGCATCTTGTACTGATTACAATATATATATTATGAACGCTGGCCCGGACACAGACAGACGGACATCATAATTTCCACCACACACCGTTTATTTACACACTACTATTTACAAGTTTATCGTGCAGTCCAACTCCAGTGCCTTGTGCACCGATCTCCCAAAGTTCAGGCCACACAGTCCTTTTTCTGGCCGCCTCCTGTCCTCTCTCCAGCTCCGTTTCTCTGCCACCCAACTTCCGCCAATGACTGGAGGGAGGCGGCCCCTCTTATAGGAACCCGGATGGGCTCCAGCTGCTTCCCGGCAATCAGTCCTAGCCACACCCCAGTGTCGTGGAAGTGCCGGCTGCGCACCCGGAAGCCGTCCGGGTGTCCCCTGTCGTCTTCCCCCCAGCACTTCCTGGTGTGGCGGAAGTGCTGAGCTCCAGGGTTCCACAGGCACCTGGGCGCCGCCTGGCGGTGGCCACGGGCCCCTACAGGGTTGGGCTTCCAAACCCTGTACCCGAGGCCCCCAACATAACCAGGACGGACACCCCCTCGCGGTCTGGAGGAGGCACAAGCCTCCTGGGCGTCCCGGCCGGGGACCACAGTGCCCCACCGCTAGCGAAGACACGTGGGTCCGAGCGGCACTTCCCGAAAGGGCAGCACGTCCCCAGAGAGGGTCCTACACTGCCCCCAGGGTCCAACACGGCACCCTGGGACATCCGTCTTCGGCACCCCCTCCGGCGCCAACGTGCCCCTCTGGTCCACGCCGCTCCTGTCTCCACTGTCCCCGCCAGCTGGGGCGCCATCAGCCTCCCAGCGCGGAGCCCTCCCGCGGAGCGGCCTGTTCCAGGAGGGCAGGTCGCAAACGACGTCGGATCCAGGGCTCGTTGGGGCCTCGAATCTGCAAAACAAGCAAAGGGAGGGCCAGAAGCACTGCCTGGATGCTTGCCCCGAGCATCCTGTCGGTCTCCGTACCGGCAGTGCTCCGCCCCCCTATCGATAGCCCACGACTTGCCAGTATGGGTCCTCCGCCGCAGGTTCCCTGCCCGTCCTTCTGGTGTCAGCAGGTCCGCTCTCGCAGGCGGCTTGCCCAGCCGCCCAGGGGTTTCCCTCGGCCACCGCGGAGGACAGCCTTCGTCTGGACGCGCGCACCCAGCGCAACGTCCCCTCCTATCGGAGGAACCGGCACTCGCAAAAGCTCAAATCCAGCCCCGTCTGCGTCCAGGCAGAGCGACAGGAGACAGCTGCAGGCTTGGAGCGCAGGGCGCTAGGAGCCAGGGCACTCGGCAGCCCCGATCCTACCAGCCCCTGCATGCTCGATCTCCTCGACTCGTCAGCTGTCTGCACCGCCGCTGTTGGGGAGTTGCCTACTTGAAGCCGGTCATCCCGTAAACAGTCACGGCCATGTTCGGCGAACAACCCCCATGCTTTACGGGGACGGCAATACTCACCACCCCCGCTGTGCTCTGCCGGCCTCCAGTTCCAGTGCCGCACCGATCCTCCGTCTCCCACGGCGTCTCTCCCGGCGCGACCACCTTCCCCGTCAGCTGCTCCAACCGAGCGACGAGAGCACTCAGCACCTGTGACAACAGCGAACACATAGAGACAGACGGTGGTGGGTTTACCTGTCCATCAGCCCCACTCCCCGCCTGTCTCCTGTGGGCCAGCCTCTCTGGTCCAATCGGGTCTCTCGTAGGCACAAGACTGGCATTCCTTGGTTCCGCCTCCATCCAATTCTCGGCGGGCACGCAAGACACACCGGCCAATCCCGTGCCTGTCAGCGGGCGGGACATCCAGCCCGCGGCCATCTTGTCTTCCCCACTCTGGGTGTGGTGACGTGCCTCCTTACAGCTACGCCGCTGCTGCGGCCTTTCGAGCTGCAGCGGCTCCGACCTCGCAGCCTCCGCTGCTGCCGCCACCGCGCTGCCGACAGCCCCTGGACCGGCGCGCTCCTGCCACCGATGCGGATTCGGACCGTCCCTGCCTGCGGAAAATAAGGTACATTCTACCCCGAAGGGCCGATTACTGCAGGGCAGGGCACTCACCTCGCGGGTCCCGTCATGCCGAGGCCCTTGCCTCGGTGTGGCCTCGCGTGTTGCAACGCTGGCTGGGCCGCCCTTCATGACAGCACGGCTCTCGGAGCCCGCTGCACTCTGGCGACGTCTGTTTTTCCTTTCCTGCACCCAGGGATGGCTAATCCGCGGACTGGCGGCGATCCCCTGGGCGAACTGCTCCGCTGGTTGTGCCGCGGCCGCTCCCGCGGCCGATGTGGGGTCCGCTGCTGCGCCGGGCCGTCCACAGACTTATTACAAAGGGATGCAGGTCCCCGTCTTGTACCAGACGGCCCATCCTGCCGACTACGCCACTGTGAACGCTGGCCCGGACACAGACAGACGGACATCATAATTTCCACCACACACCGTTTATTTACACACTACTATTTACAAGTTTATCGTGCAGTCCAACCCCAGTGCCTCTTGCACTGATCTCCCAAAGTTCAGGCCACACAGTCCTTTTTCTGGTCGCCTCCTGTCCTCTCTCCAGCTCCGTCTCTCTGCCACCCGACTTCCGCCAATGACTGGAGGGAGGCGGCCCCTCCTATAGGAACCCAGATGGGCTCCAGCTGCTTCCCGGCAATCAGTCCTAGCCACACCCCAGTGTGGCGGAAGTGCCTGGTGCGCACCCGGAAGCCGTCCGGGTGTCCCCTGTCGTCTTCCCCCCAGCACTTCCTGGTGTGGCGGAAGTGCTGGGCTCCAGGGTTCCTCAGGCACCTGGGCGCCGCCTGGAGGTGGCCACGGGCCCCTACAGGGTTGGGCTTCCAAGCCCTCTACCCGTGGCCCCCAACATAACCAGGACGGACACCCCTGCGGTCTGGAGGAGGCACAAGCCCTCCTCTGGTCCTCCTGGGCGTCCCGGCGGGCTCCTGCCCCGACCGGGGACCGCACGGGATATTCAAGCATCGGGGCGCCGCCTGGCGGTGGCCACGGGTCTGTACAGGTCTGGGCTTCCAAGCCCTGTACCAGAGGCCCCCAACATAACCAGGACGGACGCCCCCTCGCGGTCTAGAGGAGGCACAAGCCTTCCTCTGAGCCCGGCCGGGGACCACAATATATATATTTTTTTTTCCTGGAATTCGGCACCCTTTTTTTTTTTTTCTAAATGTACCTTTGCACATTTTGACCAAAATGTTCTATTTATCACTCCACAGGACTTGTTTCTCAAATGCATCAGGCTTGTTTAGATGTTCATTTGCAAACTTCAGGCAGTGAATTTTGTGGCTAGGTTGGAGGAAAGGTTCTCTTCTGCTGAGTCTGCCATGAAGGTCCTATTTGTTTAGGTAGAACAGTGCACCAGCACTCCAGAGTCTGCTAAATCTACCAGACGGTCTATTCCAGTCAAACGAGGGGTCTTACTTGCTTTTCTGGCAATCCAACAAATACTTCTTTCAGAAAATTTTCTTGGTCTTCCAAACCTCAACTTGACCCCCTTGTTAACTGCCATTTCATAGTAACATAAAGAACTGAGGAGGCTGTTACCTAAAAACACTGATTTGTGAGCATCAGTTATTTTATTTTTCAGAGTGCTAAGCAGCTGCTTAGTGGAGCCGTTGGCTGCTGGTTGTTGGGAGAAGGTTTGGAGAGTCAAGAGAATTTATACAACTTTGCAATTTGGGGTTTCCCAAGAACGACTGTGGACTGTGAACAAGCCATAGCCCTGATGAGCTAATTAAGGTCTGGGACCGCAATTATCTTTTACCTAAACTTTTGCATGGCACTCCTTTCCTTTTCTCACTGTACAAAACAAAAACAATACACTAATTTGCATAAAATGCTGAAAAGCAATGTGTCGTCTTCAACTTTATGCCTTTTGGTAATCAGGTTATCTTCTGCTCACTACATATAAGGTTTATTGTAATAAATGACCTTGACAAAAGGTTTCTTTATAATAATTACCTCAACACAAACGCGTCTCTCTTCTTCCCTTTTCCTCCACTCTTCCCAAGTGAGCCTTGTCCTTCTTCCACCCAATACCAACTCGCCTGGGTGAAGCGTAGCAGTTTCCTTTATACCAGACTCAGGAGTACTTCCAGTGTTATCACATAGCATCCAGGAAGCACTTCTGGGTCAAGCACAACTTCCCTGTTGCCTCCAGCAACTCCCCCCCAACAAGTCTGCCTACCAAAACTACAACTCCAGTGCAGCTTGTAGGTTTCTGAATGGGAAGCACACCAGAAGGATGTTGCCACCCAGTGTGCTGGGGGAGCACATGGCCTTGTTAAGCAGTCTCCCCGTGTCAATCCATTATAATGGCCTCCCGACTGGGAACGGTAACACTAACCAACCTGGGTGGGATGCCAATCCACCCACATCCTTTCAATAAAAAGCCTCTCAGCCAGGTAAGAAACCATCCGGCCTTGCTAGGATAGTGTATTTAATAATATACTTTTGTGGTATTTACAAAAAATGAATTAATAGAAGTAAGATAAATGAAGTTGAATCTCTAACCCAGAGTTCTTTTGGGAGTGTCTGTGTAATTGTTAACATGCCTCTGTCTGCTTTTTTTTTTTTTTTTAATTTTGTTAAGTTATAAACCGTTTTTTAAAGTTCTGTCCCACATGGTTAATATAATAAAATAGGTTGCTTCACAATTTGCTGACTTAAGCAATGACCTGGAAATTGAGTATATGATCATGACACTGCACATATGAGAAACCAGCTGTCTTCCTCAAAGGTTTCCTGTTTGGCTTGCCAGTTTGAAACTGAAGTATAAAAGTCGGTCCAGCTGAACCACTGCATCAAAGCCCCTTAAATGGCAACCTCCAATAAGACAATTCTGGGAAGGCTATCAACTCTGTTTAACTGTTGTGCATCTGATTTTAAAATTAGGCGCATTTCTAAAAGAAGAAACAGGTGATCACTTTTCAAACGTCTAATGCAGTAGGTGCACTTTTCTTCAATATTGCAGCACTCTTGGTAGTTGTAGCATTTGTCTGTTCTTATATGTAAGAGTTTAAATTATGAAAATCCAATAAAATATTCCAGTGCTATTTGGATAGGGCTGTAGTTAGTTCCCTTTAGCAATAAAATTAGATTAAGCCGTTTCAGAGAATGGATAGAGGAGTGTGTGCTGTTGAATAGAGAGATATCAGCTGTTTCTTTCCATATGCCACAATAAGGAGAAGAAAGCAGTGCTATGAGTTAGGCTTCCTTCAGTCTTTTGCCTCGATTGAAGAGTAGACCACTTGTGAAGTGATTGTGTCTGCCCAGCTGCTGCTTAGCCTCTGGAACAAATGCTCCTATTATGTTACATTGAACATTTACTTGCTTTCTTTTTTTAAACTGAATAATTAATTCAATTGTTTGATTTTATAAGCTGTATAAATCACACCCAGTATTGCACAAAATGACAGCTTATCCCACAGCAGGAGCAAACCTTAACACGCAGCAGAGCAATATAAAAGTGCCACTCAGTTAGACAAGTGTCTCTTGGAACTGTAAGAGACAATTCCTTCAGGCTGGTATCCAGTGAGGGGAATGTGAAGAAGTTGCAGTAATTGATATATGTTAAAGTAGTACCGCAACACAGTGACTCCCCAGGTCAGGACGTGCCTTCTTGTCATCCATCCATTGTCTTAAATACTGCTTTGCTGTTTTCTGACTTGCAGGGGGCAAACCATGATAAGGTACGTGTTCATACGTTTCAAAATGGGGCAAAACCAGAGTTGCAAATTAACCTAAGCGGTATTTCTTGTAGTGAGTGCAACCCATTATTTCAGGTGTAGCTTTGTAATCTTAACATAACTGCTCAAGACTTAAAAGTTTGATCTTTGCCTTTTTCAGATGTGATTACTAGTGATGAGCGAACATTGCAGACTTTACTTTGCCGTAAGTTCCCCGAAATCACAGAAATGTTTTCAATATTTGCTGAACTTGGTGAACTGCATTAAAGTCAGTGCAAAAGGACTAAATGAACAAGATTATTATTACTTGACTAGATTATAATGGTGGTTATAAAGTATTCCTGAGGGTTAGGGAAACATCTGCCAACTACACTGGACCGATTATTGAGTGCCAAAAAAGTGATCTGAGCTGTGCAGCCGCAGTGCCAACCACTGCATCGCTGTGCCTAAGTGATATCAAAGAAAAAAACTATGCAGTCAGAGACACACAATAATATTTTGTCAAAACAAAGTGAAAATGCCGAAATCATAGTCAAAAGTCAGAAAAAGGACGAACTGCAGGGCTTTTAAAGGCAGAAAATTCAAAGTGACATGTCATGGCTGAAGCCGCTGGCTTGTTCTTTTTTTTTTTTTTGAAGTCACGTTGAAGACTCTCCAAACTGTACTGATGCTTTGCACTTTTTCCTTCAAAAAGATAGAAACATTTTGTAAATAGTAATAAAGCTTTTGTTGTTATTATTATTTCATTGAGTCTCCTGTGTTTGGGGGTGGGTGTCAGGCTCCTTCAAAGTTTGTTTTTTATCTCCATGTGGCTAATTATGCATACATAGGGCATGCACCTCCTTGTCTCATACTGACGTGGCACTCAAAGATCGACCTGCACATTGGTGAAAAACCTTGAACAAACTTTGTGGTTAATGACTCATAGCATTGCATTTATCAACTTCAATTATGGTATAACATCTTGGTTCTGGTAACAACTTGCATTTGCTTAAGGGCTTTCAACATTTCCCAGTCAGATGGTTTTACTGTCTAGTATTTGATAATTTTGGGCCCGTTTAAAACCATCTTTACAGGTGCTCACAAACGCTGTTGACGTTTGGCAATTCAAAGATGTCAGCTGCAACTATAAAAGTAGGTGGACTTACTCTATTCAGTGGTCTAGCCAAGCACTTTTGATACTTGCAAGTGACAAAATTAACATTTTAAAATTGTAACTGTTTTTTATAATACATTACAACCTCACAAAATGAGGTAACTTTGTTATTTATGCTGTATATTTTTCATTATTGTGGCCAAAAAGGTGACCTGACCTGAGCTGTGCAGCAGCAGTAGGTGAGATCAAAGAACAAAGAATATAGGCAAGAGATGTGCAATCATATACTTCGTCAAGACAAAGCGAAAATACTGAAATCATTGCCAAAAGTCAGAAAAAATACATAGGTCTTTTAAAGGCCGAAAATTCAAAGTGGCATGTCATGATTGAAACCGCTGGCTCTTTCTATTTTTTCAAGTCATGCTGAAGGCTCCCTAAACTGTCTATGTTGATGCGTTGCACTTTTTATTCTATCAAAATGATAGAAACATCTTCTAAATAGTAATAATCCATCCATCCATTTTCCAACCCGCTGAATCCGAACACTGGGTCACGGGGATAGTAATAATTCCTTCATTATTAATATTATTATTATTATTATTTCATAGAGTCTGCTGTGTTCGATGTCAGGCTCCTTCAAGGTTTGTTTTCACTTTCGCCACGCCATATGGCTAATTATTATGCATGTATAGGGAACGCGCCTCCTTCTCTTATATTGACATGGAACTCGAAGATCAACCTGTACATCTGGCTGCAAGCACAGATAACTCGTCTCATAGAGTCTGTAATGCAAATGATCAGCATTGTATACTTTGGGGGTGGCAGTCCCATCAATGTTGGCTGTTACAGCTCTGGAGGACGTCGCCTTGGCCTTGCAGAGCATTCTGGGGCACTGGTATAAAAAATAAATTCTCCTAAACCGCCCAAATTATCACTAAATAATTCAATGAATAAGGGTGAACGTAAACACAGCAAATTGGCTGCAGATAATGCTTTGGAGAAATTCACTGATCAACCCTAGTGCTTACATATCATGCAAGAAGCACCTACTGCAATAACCCTATCTGTCTGCATGGAACAACTCAGCTCCCAGTGGGCTGAGTTTGTTTAAATTTGGCATTAAGAAGCTTGTCAAGGAAGTTTCATTTTCATTCAGGCACAGAATCTCGAATAATGCTGTTTACAATTTTGAAATTTCAGAATCGCCCATTGAAAGGCTTTGGCGAATTTGCAAACTCGTCCATCTTAAAACATTCTGTGTGACTTTAGTTTACCGTTTCAATTTTACCTTGAGAGCTGTTACTTTAACTTGTATATATTGTAACAAGACAAGACATCAGACATATAAAGGTTTGGGGTAGCTAATCATGTACTATGTTCCTGGCAGCAAAAAGTAAAGAATTTGTAAGTGCAAACAAGACTGATTTCAAAACAGAACTTCGCTCCAGAGGAAGGGAGTGAGGTTTTATAGGAAGTCTGGGGGAAGTGATGTCGTCCTCAGGGACAGAAGTGGTATGTTCCGAGTCGAGGCAGTGGTTCCTGATTGGATTTCTCGGGGAAAGCTCTGCAGGGAATTTAGAAAGAGCATTAGTGCACCCCACCACCCCCTGGGCAGATGTGTTACCATTATTCTCCAAGCCCTTCAGCTGCCTCCTATTCACATGTGTGTGACTATATATATATATATATATATATATATATATATATATGTATATATGTATATATATGTATGTATATATGTATATATGTGTGTATATATATATATATATATATATATATATTTATATAAATTTTTTTTCTTTAACTCGTTCAACACCTGCAGTCGTGCGTACTAAAACAACACCTTGCTGCAGGGCACAGGATGAGGTGAGGTTGGATGACTGACCATAACCTTATAAGAAAAGTATGAGATTAGAGGTATATTTATTTATTCAATTCACTAATAGGATATGCTGTATTTAGATTATATTAGATTAGATAAATTTAATAATCCCAAAGGGAAATTCAAATATTTATTCAATACAGTATCAGTGATATTGTTTATTCATCACCAACCAAGGTAAGTACCATTTTTTTGAATGCAGGTGTAGGTCTTGTTATACGCTAACAGTCTGACCTTTGCTTTGGCCCACCCCACGTTCATCTCTGCAGCTGTGTGGTTTCTTGTGTAAACTTCAGGCACAGCAGCTCACTTCTCCTGCTCCATGAAATGGAAGTGAGTAGATGACGTGATGTTCGTGTCTGTAAAAGTAAAAAATAAAAGCAGCTTATATAGAAATGTATGAAAGATGGCTTGGTGACACTTTACGCTACAGTAACTTAGTGTGTATTCAGTATTTATTATATTAGAAGCAAACTCATGGCTGCATTATGGAAATATCATAATGATTCAGTATTTCCCCGATACTGTAATTTATTGGCAAAGCGCCACAGTGATCCACTATCCACCTTAATAAATGGATAACTGTCTTTTTGTTTTTGTATCTGTGTGCCTTCGAGTTGTTATATCTCTGTAATTCCAATAGATAGAACTTAATTTGTCCACAGGGGAAATTTGCATTTTTACAGACACTCTTTAAATAAATAAATAGATAAATGGGTAGAATCATTTTACTTAGGAGTGAGTCAGTCATCTCTCTTTCTGTTTATATACATGTCATGCAAAACCTTGTGCACCCAGCTTGATCTTGGTTTCAGTATACTACTACTACTACTACTACTAATCCATCCATCCATTTTCCAACCCGCTGAATCCGAACGCAGGGTCACAGGGGTCTGCTGGAGCCAATCCCAGGGCACAAGGCAGGAACCAATCCTGGGCAGGGTGCCAACCCACCAGAGGACATACACAAACACCAAGCACACACTAGGGACAATTTAGAATCGCCAATCCACCTAACCCGTATGTCTTTGGATTGTGGGAGGAAATCGGAGCGCCCGGAGGAAACCCATGCAGACACGGGGAGATCATGCAAACTCCACGCAGGGAGGACCCGGGAAGTGAACCCGGGTCTCCTAACTGCGAGGCAGCAGCGCTACCACTGCACCACCGTCTCATCAGACCAGAGAATCTTATTTCTCACCATCTCAGAGTCCTTCAGGTGTCTTTTGAGCAAACTCCAAGATAGAACTTTTTGACCTTAATTCTAAGCGGTATGTGTGGAGACAACCAGGCACTGCTCATCACTTGTCCACTACAGTCCCCACAGTGAAGCATGGCGGTGGCAGCATCATGCTGTGGGGGTGTTTAACAGCTGCAGGGACAGGACGACTGGTTGCAATCGAGGGAAAGATGAATGTGGCCAAGTACAGGGATATCCTGGACAAAAACCTTCTCCAGAGTGCTAAGGACCTCAGACTGGGCCGAAGGTTTACCTTCCAACAAGACAATGACCCTAAGCACACAGCTAAAATAACAAAGGAGTGGCTTCACAACAACTCTGTGACTGTTCTTGAATGGCCCAGCCAGAGCCCTGACTTAAACCCAATTGAGCATCGCTGGAGAGACCTAAAATGGCTGTCCACCAACGTTTACCATCTAACCTGACAGAACTGGAGAGGATCTGCAAGGAGGAATGGCAGAGGATCCCCAAATCTAGGTGTGAAAAACTTGTTGCATCTTTCCCAAGACGACTCATGGCTGTATTAGCTCAAAAGGGTGCTTCTACTAAATACTGAGCAAAGGGTCTGAATACTTAGGACCATGTGATATTTCAGTTTTTCTTTTTTAATAAATCTGCAACAATTTCAAAAATTCTTTTTTTTGTCTGTCAATATGGGGTGCTGTGTGTACATTAATGAGGAAAAAAATTAATTTAAATGATTTTAGCAAATGGCTGCAATATAACCAAAGAGTGAAAAATTGAAGGGGGTCTGAATACTTTCCGTACCCACTGTATCTCCACCAGCAAGCAATGGCAGCAAAACTGAAAATAAGAACGTCATGCAAGACATGTGTGCTCTTTAGCATTAGTCCTGTTGAGCTCCACTGAACCGATTCATCATTCAATTAGAACGAATCGTTCATGAGTTGTACATCACTAATTTCAGCACTTTTCTACACATCATCTTTGTGTTTTCCGTGCTCTTTTCTGTTTTTACAATAAAACTTTCCTTTTGCTTTGGACTTTCACATTACACCACCTCTGCCTACAATTTCAGTTCCCTTTTATTTGCAAACCAGAGGAACACATGCACCGTATCAACAGTTCCTTACTTTTGCCATCAATTGCTGCTCCCCCAAGATATGATGTCTAAATGTTCAGAATTCATACTCAAGTTGATCATTATATTGGTGAACTTTTCGGATCGCTTTTATTTGAGGACTGGTGGTCCACATGTTTCTTCACAGGAAAGACCTTTTGTTTAGCTTGAGAAAGCTAGATTACTCCGATAGTTTCTTTCAAATGCTTTTTATAACTTTTGTTTAGGACATTTTATTTCCTTCAGGCTTGTCTAATCCATTTGTATTGGCTGACAATTTCTTTTTGAGTATCCATCCCATGATTGTCCAGACTGCTACTCTAAATTTACCCAGTAAAATGTCCCCCTCATTCCAGTAAAATCTGAGCCTTTTTGGTTCTTTTTTTATGGGAAGATCGAATTGATCATGATGGCCACCATGTGCTTCGCACATGTTAAGGTGCTTATGTTCATTTTTAGTCACTAAAGTACTTAAGCTTTACAGTTTGTCGACACACAAAGATCTTATACCTTTCCTGTGAGTCTTCAGAATTCAGTCTCTTTTTGAGGATAATGGTAGCAAATCAGTTTTCAGACACAGCTCACTGCAGGCAAAAAAAAAATCCACATATGCATGTCAATGCGTTCAGAATTGAAATAGGATGAGAGAGATTTGTCCCTGTACGTTTTCCAGAAATTTCTTGACTTTAGTATGAGAACTGGAAATATGCTGGTTTTATACTGTCATGGAAAACATGCCAGTTCTTGGAAATGTCTATGGAGGTAATGCAATTAATGAGAGCACAGGGACAGTTAAAATTGTTCTTCACAAGAAAAAACCTGCTGAAAAAACTGGCGAGAAGAATAAAATTACTGGAAACAAAACAGCAAAGGCCATTTTTGTAACTGTGTTTCTTAACCTCCCTCCTGTACAAATAAAGAACAGTGCATGGAAAAAGCACCCCACTTTTTCATTTTCACATTTTACTATTTAATAAATTAGAATCTTCTTGAAATAGAAGATTAGTTTTCCCATTATAATATCAAAGAGAAAGCAAAATTTGATTCTTTAACTGTTACCGATAAAGATATTAAATTTTACAGCATCACCTGATGAAGACTACACTCTCCAAATGTTGCTTCTCTAACCCACGTATTTTGTTTTTTTAATTGTTTTGCTTATGCATACTGACACAGACTTTCATTTGTTTCATAAAGCTCGACAACAATGTTTTTCAAATGTTTTGGTGTTTATGATAGACGGCAGCTTCAGACAGAATATATATACATATATTTTCAGACTGATTGCATCACATAAGAAACACAAAATGAACTTTTTGTTGAATGTAGTGGGTTAAATCACTTATTGAGGCTGACATATTGAATTAGTTCAACTGAGTTAAAAATGTTTGGCTGCTGATTTTCGGTTGTACTCCACATTTTGATGCTTCTCATTTCAGTGCCCAACATTAGCCGGCCAGCATTGATAAATTCTACTTGCCCTGATCCCACTTTTCCATCATTGCACTGTCTGACTGAATCAAGATTAGCAGGTCAGAAGTCCAAGTGTAAATACAGAAAATAAACCTTTAGGGACATGATGCACTTCCTGACTTTGTGTGATTGAAGCATGTGGTCAACCAGCTAACCAGCTGGACCTAATTTAGTACTCTGTAGTTGCTATGACAATTCTCACTAACATCCTTGAATGACTTCCATGTGATTACCTTCTGGCCCCACTGCAGATCTTCCAAACCCTTGTCATTGGTGACGTCTCTGATTTGCGGACCAACAACAGTGTCGTTCCTTGGCATCATTATTTGTGGAAACGTCTGTCTCAGATATTGAAACCCTTCCACTCCAGAACCAAAATGCTGACAGAGCAGTAATTTCTTTTCAATGTGATGAGACTCTTTAGCATGGTTGTCTAATTCTCAAATGATCCAACAGTACTTGGTATGAGCTGCATCCCTAGTAGCAATTCCACTACTGTTATATTATCACAGACCAGTAACGGCGTACTGCACAATAATGTGCAGTGAATACACTTGAATTGAGGATTCCTAGTTTTCCTCCTCATCTGTATGTTTACTATTTACTATTCTCAATTTAAATGCTTCTACTGGGATCTCTCATTAGGAAACATAATGTTAATTTTCACTCGTATGCAGATCACACCCAGTTATACCTTTCATTTAAATCAAATGAAGTTTCTCCGATGTTGTCTTTAATTAGTTGTGTTAGTGAATTAAAGGAGTGGATGAATGAGAACTACTTATCTTTAAATACAGATAAAACAGAGATGTTAGTTGTTGGAGGGAATGACGCCGATCACAGCAATATTCTGTCATCATTTAACTCAGTTGGAATCACCATTAATTTTACTGAATCAGCCCGCAACCTCGAAGTTATCTTTGATTCTAGCTTGTTATTTAAAGCACATATTACAAAGTTGTCCAAATCATGTTTCTTCCATATTAAAAATGTTGGGAAATTAAGGCACTTTCTAAATAAACAGGATTCTGAGAAATTAATTCATGTACTTATTTCTAGTAGGATTGACTACTGCAATGCGGTGTTCACTGACTGTTCAAACTGTTCTTTATACAGCCTCCAGTTAATCCAAAATGCGGCTGCAAGAATTATTACAAGAACAAGAAAATACAAACACGTGTTCACCAGTTCTTAAATCCTTACACTGGCTCCCAGTTAAGTTCAGGGCAGATTTCAAAATCCTCCTTTTAACATATAAAGCATTAAATGGCCAAGGTCCGGCTTACTTGTCTGAACTTATCATGACTTACAAACCAGAGCGCACATTAAGATCTCAAGATGCCGGTCTGCTTATGATTCCAAGGATTAATAAAATAACAGTGGGAGGTCGAGCTTTTAGTTACAGGTAGGGAATCCATTCAGGGTTTTATCCATTCCTGGGAATTCGGGAATCCTGCATGTCATTCCCAGGAATCCTGGGCTCCCGGGCATAACACAGTGCACGGGGATCTAACATGTGAATGGTTTTAGAATGGCCGACACTTATTTTTAATAAAACTACTGCAATATGTTGACACCAGTAAAAGACTAACTTTACCTACAAGCAGTTCATGCTGTCATATAAGTACATGTATCTACTTAGTTGCAGTAATAAGAGCACAGAAAGCACATGTCCAGCGTGCGGTCATCCAGGCGAGAGCGCACCTTCGTGCAGAGTACGCCAGCCGCTGAGAAAGCACGCTCTGCCTCCACTGAAGTAGGCGGCACAGTCATCAGTTACTGATACACTTGTTCTAAACAATGCCCACGCTTGCCGTTGCTCTGAAACTCCGCCATTTCAGCTTTTACTGATGCATCCAGTTTCTTGTCATCATTCTGTGATGGCAAGTTTCTTGGCACAGATAATGCGGATACAACAGACTGACGCATTGCAATTTCAAGTTGCTGTTCAATGCTGTTGCCTGACAGACGTGAATGAAGTCTGCCCCATCTCTGCATTTGTGAGCTGCAGAGTGCAGACTCCTCCCAGTCCACTGTGCTCAGTCTTAGTCGGAGCCGGGAGACTGACGACTGCTGCTGGTCTGTTGTTGAATGAATTAATGAGCAACACACTACACCGTGGGCCAAAAAACCGTTCCACTTAATTATTTTCAACTATAACTCTACTATTTCTTGATCGATTTTTACATTTCTAAACACTATACAGTATATGCAAGCTTGGCCGTTCCTGTTCACCTGGGAATTCCAGTAGTTTAATTCCCGGAAATCCTGGACTCCCAGTAATCGGGAGCCCGGGAATGGATTCTCTAGTTACAGGGCCCCCTAAACTGTGGAATGGTCTGCCTGCTACTATAAGAGATGCCCCTTCAGTCTCAGCTTTTAAATCCCGGCTGAAGACTCACTACTTCAGTTTAGCATATCCTGACTAGAGCTGCTGATTAACTGTACATATTGCATCTCTGTTGTTAGTCATTAGCACTAAAACATAAGTAACATGATAGTTATAATTTGATACTAACCCTCACCTATTCTGTTTCTCTTCTCGGTACTCAAATGTGGCACTTGGTGCCACGGCCCACCTGCCAAGTTGTTTTGCCTGCCTAAGGTAAAGTCATCCCTGATAAAGGATCGCAGGAATTATGGGAAAGAGGGGTCCTTTCATTGGATTAGCGCTATTTCAGCTGTGGAATTGCCAAATGGGGGAGGCAGTTTGATGGATGAGGTCTCCAGGACTCTAAACAAATCATATTATGTGATATCATCTACTGTTAAATTCTACTCCGTACTTCTAAAATTGTTATTTTTATACTGTATGCAGGATTTGTTCTGTTCTTTGTATTGTACTGTATTGTATTGACCCCCTTCTTTTTGACACCTACTGCACGCCCAGTCTACCTGGAAAGGGGTCTCTCTTTGAACTGCCTTTCTCAAGGTTTCTTCCATTTTTTCCCTACAAGGGTTTTTTTTTGGGGGTATTTTTTCTTGTGTTCTTAGAGAGTCAAGGCTGGGGGGCTGTCAAGAGGCAGGGCCTGTTAAATCCCATTGTGGCACTTCTTGTGTGATTTTGGGCTATACAAAAAGTAAATTGTATTGTATTGTATTTAGTATTCATAGGCTCAGAGGCTGATGTGCTTGCTTCTTCCTGAGCAGCTCTTCTTTTCTCCACCCTAGCAGCCCGCTTCGTCTCTTCTTTCATCTGCATCTTTTCGTGTTAAAGGTGAATAAGGCAGTGTTTGTGTTGCAATCACTTAATACGTTGTCTTTAATTTTTCACTTAAGTCTTCAATCTGCCTCAGGAATGATTAAAGATATAAAGAGGTAGGGGAAGTGAACGCAAAGGTTGTAGGGAATGAGAACACCGCCCGTACACATGCGCCGCACGGCCACCCTGCTGCGCGTTGCAGAGAGTTGATTCTACAATAAAATAAAAAAAAAATAAAAAGAGTAATAAAAATCATCACCCCAAAAGCGGATAGTAGACATCACGTAGTATATCTATACAAATTTCAAGTCAATGGGTCAAACGGTTTGCAAGCTATAGGTGATTTAAAATCCTGGACAGACAAACGAACAGCCATGGTAGCGTATTATATAAGAAGATATTCCAGTTATTGTTGTTGAATTATAACCATGTGTTTGTGGGTTTCTTTCATGTGTACTGCAAAGCCAGTAGGTGCTGAAGGGGGCACAACTTCAAGGTTAACAGTGACGGATCAATAATATTCTATGTGAACACAGAGAATATGGTAACTCCACACAGAAGTGACTGGTCCTTGATTTGAACCCCTTTACAAGGAAACCCTTTTAAAATACAAGGCCATGAGCATTGAGTTGTTATAAATAACACCTTATTGCCAGCATATTGTCTCATCTTCCTGAGCTGGAAACATCTTAACCTGCTAACCGGAGTATAATAAGAATACTAGACTTGATGTTATTTCAGAACAATTAAGTGGATAGGACTGGCATGCTTTGTTGGGCTGAATGGACTATTCTTGACTAATTTGTTCTAATGTTCTAGTATCGTTTGTGGCAGACGACAGGGGACCTTGCCCCACGAGGATGCCTGGAGAAGGGAAGGTTCGGGAGAGGGGCAATATCTCTCCTGGGACGGAGGCATCCCCCACTGGATTGTATCGGGGCCACAGATTTGGAGCTAGGAAACTCAACCCTGATGGGGTATGTGGCCACCGCCAGGGGGCGCCTGGATGATCCCTGGGCCCTGGACTGCAGCACTTCTACCGCAACCAGGAAGTGCTACAGGAAAAGCATCAGGCTGCACATCCAGGTGCAACATCAAAGGGGCCACCTCACTCCATTCAGGGAGCCGGAGTCAGAAGGCAGAGGACAGAGCTTGCAGGAGAGGAGTGGAGGCAGCAAAGGAAAAGAAGAGAATAGAGAAAAGGATGGAAAGGAGAGAAGAAGAAAGAAAGGGCTGTGAGCATTATTGTGGTGCTTTGTACACTGTGTGTGCTGTAAAAGAAGCAAGAAAATTAAAAGTGTGTGCTTTTTGGACATTGTGTGTCTCAGTGTCAGTCTGTCTGATCTTTTGCACTATGTATTATTTATAATTTAAAAACATATACAGTACAGTATATTCATCTAAACAGGAGCAGCTTACTTTTAGTCTAAGAATCTAACAAGATTTTATCATGTTTATACTCAAGTAATTGTTGCTAACCCTCTACTTGTGTCCATAACTTTGGATGACCACTTCATGTTACATTAATTTCACGTCTGCTCTTTCATGGTGGTAGGTGAAGGGCTACTGAATATACCTGTTACACGAAGGCTCAGAACTGAAGCCACATATGCTTTACTGACCTGCAATATGTAAGTGGAAATTAAATTTTGAAGGTAGTAAATTTATTTAAAGAGAAAAGAGAAGGGCTTGGCTGCTTCCTTTTCATGATTTCTATCAAATCTCATATGATTATTTTTTTCATAATCCCATCTGCTCCTCATTGTTTTCATATGTGTTTTAGTATCAGCTTGTTAACATCAGAAAATTCAAAAAGATTCCTCCTTTTCATTTACCAAGGTACAGACAGCTCTGGTCCTGTTTCAAAAAGCTACATTCTGGCGTTTAAAGGTTTTACTGCTGCCTTAATTATCTGAATATGGTGGGGTTTTTTTCCACTAAACAATTTACTTGGAATGGAGAGAGAAAGATTGCAAAAATGAAAAATGGCCAAACAGTATTTTTGGCTGGCAGCAACCCTACTAATGCTAGGCCTAATGGTACTGTGGATAGAAGATGAGATGGTGGTGTCTACGTTTTTTTTTTTTTAATTATATTTCAAATGAATTATTAGAGCCTTTGCTCTGCATACACATGGCAATTCTATAAAGGAAAATACACAATATTACTGGTCAATGTATTTGTTTTTTTCCTGTTTTAGATTCTGTTGTTATAAAAATCCACCTAGGCTAATTGCCCAGTTCATGTGCATTTTAGGAGGGACAACAGGATTGGAAACAGGATAGAACATTTACAGGGACAGAAGATGGTGGAAATATAATGGAACTGTGTTTGGAGAGGTTGGAAGCAGAGCCAAAAAGTCAGTACTCTGTAGACCTCTAGGTTGACGTAGTGTTGATTTATAGTTTTCCCTATTTTTATTTATTTATTTTTTTTTATTGTGCCATTCTTCTTACTAATTGTTTAAAATACAAACTGTGAATCAGACCCAGTTAAACTTAAGATGAAGTCATACTGCATGGCTTCTCCATCAATTTTTAAAAATAGCCTTCATAAACAAGGGTAAACCAAAAAGTAAAAGAAATTTGAAAATTTTGCGCTAGCTGCAATAGATAGAAACTGATGCAATACAAAAGGTTCCTCTGACAAAAATCTGAGTATTTTGAAGTGGATTGTTACCAGAGATGAGACATGGATCTATCACTGTGAGGTGGAAAGCAAGAGACAAAATATGCAGTGAAAACGCACATCTCCTCCAATGAAGAAGAAATTCAACATGGACGAGCAGTGACCAATACAACATACTGTGCTATGCTTACAGAAAAACTGAAACCTGTAGTTCCCAGCAAAAGAACAAGAATGCTGTCAACTCCAGTCTTGCTGCACCATAACAACACATGTCCCCATGTAGCGGTCTCAACGGTGGAGGCAATGCAACAGCTGCGGTATGAACATCTTTCTCATTCCTTTACAGCCCTGATCTAGCACCATGTTAGGTCCACTTAAAGAGGGTCTATGCGGTCACAGGTTAACCTCTGATGATGAAGTTTGTGGTAGAACGGGTCTATGGCTCTGAACCAAGGCCAGTTTTTGTATAAATAATCTGTTTGGCCGTGTCAGTTTCTGCGAGTGCGCTCGCGCAACCGTGGGGAGTTGATGAGGTAATTGGGGCAAGACATGCATGCACCTGAGGGTACGATTGTTCTCAATTGCTTCATTGGCTTCCGGATTGAGATTTTGCGTCAACAGAGCCGTATAAGTACAGGTCGGCACAGGAGAGAGGAAAAAAAAATCAACAAGGAAAAATGTCTGAAGAGGGGTTTAAAAGGGAATGAAGAGTAGTCTTCAAGAGGATGATCAGGTCACCTTGAGAAGAAAGGCAACACAAACAGGGGCCCCACGAAGGAGCATAGGTTGTGGCACTCTAGGGGCTGATTTGCTCTTCTGATCAATGGTCTAGAATGGGATGAGCATAGTAGATGACCTCATCAGGGATCTGAGGTACGACTGCGGGAGCGTGAAGGATGACTGGAGGAGTCCCTACCTTGGACGGTCTGGCTGCGCTGCAGTGAGGCAGCCAAGATGGAGGTCGGGGATGAAGACTGTGGCTGCTGAGTCTCTGCCGGCTGCGTGACTTATGGGTGAGCAGGGGAGATGAATTTCGGGGACTTTGATCATACATTACTGAAAAGAATATTAAATATCCAATGACTGTGGTTTTTAACCTCTGCTTTTAATCTTCTTCTTCTTCTTCTTCTTTCAGCTACTCCCGTTAGGGGATGCCACAGCGGATCATCTTCTTCCATATCTTTCTGTCCTCTGCATCTTGTTCTGTTACACCCATCACCAGCATGTCCTCTCTCACCATATTTATAAACCTTCTCTTAGGCCTTCCTCTTTTCCTCTTCCCTGGCAGCTCTGTCCTTAGCATCCTTCTCCTAATTTACTCAGCATCTCTCCTCTGCACATGTCCAAACCAACACAATCTCGCCTCTCTGACTTTGTCTCCCAACCATCCAACTTGAGCTGACGCTCTAATGTACTCATTCCTAATCCTATCCATCCTCATCACACCCAATGCAAATCTTAGCATCTTTAACTCTGCCACCTCCAGCTCTGTCTCCTGCTTTCTAGCCAGTGCCACCGTCTCCAACCCATATAACATAGCTGGTCTCACTACCATCCTGTACACCTTCCCTTTCACTCTTGCTGATATCTGTCTGTCACAAATTACTCCTGACACTCTTCTCCACCCCTTCCACCCTGCATGCACTCTATTTTTCACCTCTCTTCCACAATCCCCATTACTCTGTACAGTTGATCCCAAGTATTTAAACTCATCCACCTTCGCCAACTCTACTCCCTCCATCCTCACCATTCCACTGACCTCCCTCTCATTCACATAAATGTATTCTGTCTTGTTCTTACTGACCTTCATTCCTTTCCTCTCTAGAGCACATCTCCACCTCACCAGGGTCTCCTCTTAACCTCTGCTTTTAATGAATTTATTTATTTAGATTTTTTTAACCTCTACACTTCAGCTGTTTTTATGGATTATTTATGAACTTTGGGATCTGCATCTTTGAACACAAACTGTTTATTTTTTAATTGTTAATAAAAGTACTTTTGCACTTTGCACCATTCCATTGCTTAGTATGTGTTTTGTCCCAATCTATCAGCTCATTTGGTTACGCTATTGATGGTGTTGGGTTCAAGAGGCTCCCAAAACAAGATAATTGAGCATGGAACAGGACCTGCACCATCACAAGGTTAAGATGGCAAAACTGGATTCAGGAGCAGCAGAAATGCTTCTTGTCCCAAGGAATGAAGAAGGTAGTGGAGCAATACAAGACCTGCAGGGTGACTTGTTATCGATATTAAAGGGTAAGGTGCCTTTACTGTTTGATTCTCCTTTCCTACTTCATGTTAGTCACAGTACACACCTCTGACATCAATCATGAAGTATGACATCCCCAGCCATTCAGTCTTAGCAATCAATGACCCATGACAAAATCAAGCCCCTTTGATCCTCTTATGTGTGCAGAGCTGACAACCAATAAACTCTTAGATGGAAGCACAATCCGTAAAATTCAGTTGAAAAGAAAGAAGGAAAATGAATGTTTTGGACTGCACATGCCGCAGAGTAACTTCTGTCCAATCGAAAAGGGAAAAGACAGGTTATTGACTGTGGGAGAACTCTCCGTACTGGTAAAACACTGGTACACTTAGGGAGCATACTTTGGTAATCAAAATACTTTGGAAATTTGAAACTGTACTGAAATGTGTAATCCATCATTCCCTGTGCTTCCTATATGTGTAACCAGACATTCTTAAGGTAATATGATTGGGAAACTACAGTCATTAAGAATGACTTCTTCACCAACTTGAAGTCATGTGCTGTACCACCACCTTAAGCATCTGTTTAGTACATACTGTAGCTAGTGGCCTGGTCTCAGTGACTTGTCTGTGTTTGTGAAGTGATGGACTAGTACCCCATCTAGAGCTTGCCTGGTACTGCTTTGTCCAAGGAAGCAACTCCCTCTTACCTACCATGGTCTCGAGTCTGCATAACAATTGTCCCTGCACAAACATATCTGTCAAATCTTACATTCACTTCAACAATCTTTGTAAACAAAACCCTGAGAGACTTCAACTCCTGTTATGCAGCAACTCCTCATCGCTTACCTGTAAGGAACAAAGTACTTTTTTCCAAGGAACAACCTGACTTTAAATTTGGAGGTGGTAACCACATTATCCTAACCACATCATGCTCACTTACATTTTTTTAATATGTGACCAGAAGGACAACATCATCTTGAAACAGAAGACAAGCCACAGTTTCACAAACTGGATACTCTCCAAGCCTCAACTGTATCTCATCCTGACCATAAAACTCATGAACAGGAGAGGAGACAAGACACCAGGTTGGGAAAGTCAAACAGCCCCATTAAAAGAACTTGACCAAGTGTGCAAACATAACTGATACTCCACAAATACCAGAACCAAATGGTTTAAAGCACAAATGCTAGGACCTCATACTCTTGTAGCCCCTGCCACAACTGGTTCGGCAATCATAAGATTTCTCTAAGTCCGCAAAACACATGTAGAGAAACAATCCACTATTCCATAGTTAGGACTGAATCTCCATTGCAACTCCTAGATCAAGAAGTTAGAGGCTGAGGAGTGTGATCCTTGGTAAATGCATCACACTTTAAAAAAATGGGGACTCACTCTCCAGTCTGCTAGCCCCAAGACACTATTCCCACCTTTAAAGCCCACATTGAAGAAGCATGTTATCCAAAACACCATGAAAATATCCAGTGCTTTCAGGATTTATTGGAGGATCTCATTCATCCCTGTAGTCTTGTCACTATGGTGTAACCTCAACCACTGAGGTGGATCAAATCCAAACCACTTTAGCAATATCACACTGCCTTGTGGATAAAGGGAGAACATCCAATGTCAATGACTGGGCCAAGATCTAAGCCCATGTCCTTTCAGATACTTCAGGACTCAAGTAGAAAAAAAATCTGAAATAATCCATTTGAAGTGGGAAATCGGAATTTCAGATCTTGACGTCAATCCAAGATGGCAACATAAACCGCAAACGTTAGTTAAACCTGTAGAGTTATACTACTTATTAGCAGTTCTTTCTATTTGTGTCTGATTAAGTCATTCGTGCATACAGAATAATACAATTTCTATCTGTGGACATGTTGCTAAGATGTTTGGATATGCAAAATACTGTGTAACGCGTTATAATCAACTACTATTTATTCCAATTGAGCAAGCACAACAAAGGCTTTCCTAGACACATCTATATGGGTTTTCCGAATATTTTACTGGAACGCAGTCAACTTGGGTGTGATGTCATTCAGAGATTTGACATCTGCCTCAGGTAAATGGAAAGCAGCATTAGTCCTTAGTGAATCAAACCTCTGTTGTAGAAATGAAGTGGCACTGTGACTTAGTGCAGCGCAATGTAGCAGTGGAGGCCACCTCATGTCACTATCTTGGTCACATTGCCACCTCCAGTGTATTTCATTATTTACAATTACATTTTTTTTTGTGGCTAGTTAAAAAATAGTTGTTTAATGTTTAAGATAATGATTATTATTTTGCATTTTGCTAATCTCAGTAATTAACAAAAATAAACAAAATTGAACTTTACCAATTATTTTAAATAACAATAATAACACTGGTCTGAAAAAAATAGGTTTTTTTTCTGCTCATGTCAGAAATTGTAGTCATTCTTTATAGATTTGAGGGGGTTGAATCCAAATGTGGCAACCAAATTGCTCTATCACAATCAGTTTTTGAGAGATGAAGGTTTAAAATAAAAAAATACTATTTTAGAGAAAAAAAAAATGTAATGTATTTTTAAAAGAGAGTGTATGAAATTAATTTTTCAAAACATGTTGTACACAAGTGCTTATAAGGAAGTGAGAAGCATTAGTTCCTGGTATCTTTCTGCCTTTCACACCCTTTGCCCTGTAAAAGAGGGCTGTGTATTCCATTCCTGTTTGCTTAATTGTTACCTGGCCTAGACAATGGATATGCCAACCCAATCCTGTATATTTCTGTAAAAGAATTTATACAACTCCCTCTCTTCTGGACAATAGAAAAGCATCTGTCAAACTGTCTCAACATAAATTCCTGACTATTTTAAAGGAAAAAGTACAGAGAAAAGGTTGAGAAAAAAAAACTGAATTAGAGCAAAAACTGACTAGAAAATATTTGATTCTGGGTTGTTTTGAGGAAGACTGCAAATTTTCAGCTCAGTATATTTCAAATACTATTCTAGGCATGAAAAGAACTGCAATATAACAAATGCTAAAAAAAAAAATTTTTTTCAAAAAAAAAAACCGTCTATCCATTTCACTTTATCCTTACTATAGGGTCACAGGGGTCTGCTGTAGCCAATTCCAGCCAACATAGGGTACAAGGCAGGAAACAAACCCTAGGCAGGGTACAAGCACACACAAACACCAGGGGCAATTTAGGATCGCCAATGCGATACCTAACCTGCATGTCTTTGGACTGTGGGAAGAAACCAGAGCACCACGAGGAAACCCATGCAGACATGGGGAGAACATGCAAACTCCACGCAGGGAGGATCCGGGAAGCAAACCTGAGTCCCCTAACTGTAAGGCAGCAGTGCTACCACTGCGCCACTGTGCCGCCTCAAAAAGACATTTTCCACTAATAGTTTGCAGAAATGGCTTGTAAATATATGGGCACAGAACAGTGTAATCAACAATTTAACTAAATAAATTAGTTAATAAAAAAACACATAGCAGTAAATATACACAAGGAAAGGAATTAAAAAATAGTTTCTCTGAATAAACAAACATTAAAATTTTAGCTTTGCTTATGTATATAAACTGAGTAACAGAGCTACATATTCAATAGACATTTATTTTTTACATATAAGCATTGTCTTCCCTTCTTTTTTGTTACTGACACATGTCATGTACAGTACAATAAGTATATCCCTAACATTTCAAAATGAAGATGCAACTATTAAATAAAGTTACAGGAGGATTCTGTTTTCAAAAAAACACACAGTACGCTGCAAATCTGACGTTGCTTGTTGTATCAGCTGAACAGCCTGCATGAGACCACATGCAATGAGAAGGTTTCAGTTATTTCTCTGTCTTAATACAATGTTATGATGTCATTTAAATGACTGTAAAAAGTAAATATAAAGTAAATAAAAGTGCTGATAACCCCCACTGAAACTATATATATATATAAAAGTATATATCATAAAAAAGTTTGGGTGAAGAGCACAAAACCGAGTCCAAAACAGAACTGAGGGAATAGGGAAAAGATGGAGGCTTGTAAAGAGGAAGACAGGAAGTGAGATCAAAGTGGTCAGGCTCATAGGGGTCTTCAGCCATAGGCTCAAGCCTGGACTTGACATCACAAGGTCTTCTTCAACAGGCTCGGCCCCGGAAGTGATGTCAAGAGTGCCAGGTGGAATATCCCGTTAATGGCCTGCAGGAAAGAGAGAAAAAGAGTCAGTGCACTCTGCCACATCCCAGTCTGATTCAGAATTGCCCTTACTCAAGCCCTTTAGCTGCCTCCCATGCGCACGTGTGTGACCAACTATATATATATATATATATATATATATATATATATATATATATATATATATATATATATATATATATACTGTATATATATAAAAGTATGGTTTCTGAACTATTTTAGGACACCCACCACAACAGGATGGCACACTAAAGTGTGCCTGACATGTCTGTGAAGGACTGCTTGTCTGTTTCCTGAGCCAACCACAGGTTTGCAATGCAGAAGAAGAATGTTGTGGAAACAACTATGAGCCAATCAAGATTGCAGTATATGCACCTGTCGCCGATTAGTGATGCCAGGGAAATTAAAAAGGCAGGGAATGGTATAACTTGTCCACTGGCCTACCCCTGACTATGTTTATTTGCTGTGTCTGTGTATAGGAGAGTGGCAGCTTCCACTGCAATAAATAACCGTGCTGCTCCTGTTTCTAGTTGAATAAAACTGATTTTGCTAAAGTACTGAGACTCAGCCTTGTGTTTTGGGAGGCAAAACAGGAACTCACACATCACAATATATAAATATATATACAATGCTCAAAAAAGTTAAAGGAACATTTCTCAATGGGAAAAAAGTCATGCAGGATATTTCTACTGATATTGGGTGACTGGGTAATGTGTTAGGAACGAAAGGATGCCACATCATTTGATGTAAATTAAAATGATCAACCTACAGAGGGCTGAATTCAAAGACACCCCAAAAATCAAAGTGAAAAAATGATGCAGCAGGCTAGTCCATTTTGCTGAAATTTCACTCAGTAAACTCAGTAGTTTGCATGGCCCCCACCTGCTTGTATGCATGCCTGACAACATCTGGGTATGCTCCTAATGAGACGACGGATGGTGTCTTGGGGATCTCCTCTCAGATCTGGACCAGGACATCACTGAGCTCCTGGACAGTCTCATGTGCAATCTGGCAGCATCAGATGGACCGAAACATAATGTCCCAGAGGTGTTCTATTGGATTTAGGCCAGGCGAGTGTGGGGGCCAGTCAACAGTATCAATTCCTTCATCCTCCAGGAACTGCCTGCATACCCTCGCCACATGAGGCTGGGCATTGTCGTGCACCAGGAGAAACCCAGGACCCACTGCACCAGTATAGGGTGTAACAATGGGTCCAAGGATTTCATCCCAATAACTAATGGCCGTCAAGGTGCCGTTTTTTAGCCTGTAGAGGTCTGTCTGTCCCTCCATGGATATGCCTCCCCAGACCATCACTGACCCACCACTAAACTGGTCATGCTGAAAGATGTTACTGGCAGCATAATGTTCTCCATGGCTTCTTCAGACCCTTTCATGTCTGTCACATGTGATCAGGGTGAACCTGCTGTCATCTGTGAAAAGCACTGGGTGCCAGTGGTGGACCTGCCAATTGTGGTATTCTATGGCAAATGCCAAACAAGCTCCACGGTGCCAGGCAGTGGGCACAGGGCCCACTAGAGGACATTGGGCCCTCAGACCACCCTCATGAATTCTGTTTCTGATTGTTTGGTCAGAGAAATTCACACCAGTGACCTGCTGAAGGTCATTTTGTAGGGCTTTGGCAGTGCTCATCCTGTTCCTCCTTGCCCAAAGGAGCAGATACTGGTCCTGCTGATGGGTTATGGACCTTCTATGGCCCTCTCCAGCTCTCCTAGAGTAACTGCTTGTCTCCTAGAATCTCCTCCATGCCCTTGAGACTGTGCAGGGAGACACAGCAAACCTTCTGGCGATGACACGTATTGATGTGCCATCCTGGAGAAGTTGGACTACCTGTGCAACCTCTGTAGGGTCCAGGTATCACCTCATGCTACCAGTAGTGACACTGACTGTAGCCAAATGCAAAACTAGTGAAGAAACAGTCAGAAAAGATGAGGAGGGAAAAATGTCAGTGGCCTCCACCTGTTAAACCATTCAGAAACTGTTTTGGGGTTGTTTCATTGTTGCCCCTCTAGTGCACCTGTTGTTGATTTCATTAACACCAAAGCAGCTGACACTGATTAACAACCCCCTCTGCTACTTAACTGACCAGATTAATATCCCAGAAGTTTCATTGACCTGATGCTATACTCTGATTAAAAAGTGTTCCTTTATTTTTTTGTTTGTTGATCATTTTTCTGTCCACGAGAATTGGCATTTTGCAGATTTCTTTGTTGGCAATGGCATGCAAGTTGTTATCGTGGTTCCTGGAAGTGTTACATATTTTGTTGTTATGTGTCCCTCTGTTGTGTTCATATAATCCGCCCAGTGAGCCCTGGATTTTCCCAGGTGTCTCCTCCCCGCTGGTAGTTCCCATAAAACCTCCACAGTGAGGCGTCCAGGAGGTATCTGTATCAGCTGCCCGAACTGCCTCAATTGGCTCCTCTTAATGTGGAGGGACTCATGCAGATGTCAGCATTTCTCAACCTATCTCTGAGAGGAGAGCCCTGCCACCTTGTGAAGCTCATTTTGCATGTTTTGGAGTAAACTTTCTAAAATATTACATGCCTTTTTGCTTTGTTTGTCTCAATGTTTTGACTTTTTATATGCATCTTCAACTTAGATCTTTCATCAGTATCTTGGGCTTTTGTATTTTAGTGTTCTGATTTTTTGCTTTTGACCTGGGTCCCTTTACAACTTGTTTTTTGCTCTCATCTACCTTTCCAGTGCCTTTCTTATTATGCATTTCCAGAAAAAAAGAATACTGGGTCAGCATGGTGGTGCAGAGTCAGAGCTGCTTCTTCTTCAGAGGTTCAGGGTCGTGGGTTTGAATTCCTGATCATTCATTCCAGCTTGTTGCTTAAGAGGAATAGCTAGTCCAAATTCACTGGCAAAGAGAGAGTGCATCTTTTCTTTGCACCCAAAGTTATCCTTCAGGTACCTGTGATCAAATTTCAAAGAAATTTAATTTATTATTATTCTAATCTAAGCAGAAAGTGATTAGTTAATTATTTGAGTTTATGGTAGGCACACATATGAATGTCAGATAAATTGTCTAAAACTGAGCTACAAAGTTAAAATGCAATGATTATGCCAGCTTTCTAGATCGTATTCGTACATATAATAATTAATAATTGTTTATACTTTTTATCTACGTGGCTGGTCATCAAAGTATTTGAAATAGAATCATAGGAAATGCCTCAAAGCAAATAATTGTGGGGTCCAAAGTATTAAACAAATCATAAGCCAAGTTATTATTTAAGTCTGACATCTGGAAAATGTCCCATACACCTTCAGGATTATTAACAATGTCAGCCATAACCACTGAGCACAACAAAGCGTTTGGTCTGCAGGAGATTAATTTACAGATAGGACCAACCAGCACCATCTTATCAGACTTTGTGTGACTAAATACATTCAGAGACTAATGAATCACAAGCAGCAGGCCAATACAACCACTGATATTAATGTGTGCTTAGTAAACAGCTCTGGTTTACACACCGGTATTGTGATCTTTTATAATTGTTGGCTCTCTGATGTAAAAGCCTTTTAAAGAAGCACTATTTCTATTTTACTGTCCTACGTTGTAACTACTTTTTATCTCCACATTATCCATTCAAATTGCCTTGTACTTTTTCTCTTTGATCATCTGTTACTTTTATATTATGTAAGCAATAGTCTTATATCTACCTGTCTATCCATCCATCTTTGAAAATGTTTAACACAGTGAATGAATTCTGTTGAGCTTGTTTGCTACAGGTTGCCTTTTTAAGCAAATCTTTTTGTCACTTTTTTCCTCCTTTGCCTTTTCTCCCAATTTTGTGTTTCTATTTTGTTTATTCAAATAAATACTTCACTTTGCAAAGATTCTTTATTTGGACATGTCTTTCATGTCTTGTATATTTTGGAGTATTGTAAAGTATTTTGAATTTTTAAAACCTGTTCCCAATTTTGGGTCTGTGCAGGCCAACACCTGTTTGAGGAGTACTGGTACCTGGGGTGTAATGGAGCCACAAACATAGTTAAAAAACAGTTTAAAGCTTCCAGAATGACCATAAAGTAGACCAGGAGCTTTCCATGGCCAGTCCAGAAGAGGCTTACTTCTTACTGGTTCACGTCTAACAACTACTTGCTGACTTCCAAGCCTAGAGGGCCTCAAAATGGATAGCTGGCTTTCAACGTTTAATACGACTGTAAAATTCCAAGAATATATAAAATTGCCTTTACTAGCAAGAGAAACTGTGAAAACTCTGACTATTTGAAATGAGTCCCACAAAGAATCTTTATAAAGTAAAATATTTGCAGCCTATTCTCATAATCCACTGGGGTTATGTTCCTGACAAAACTCACTGGAACAAAAATTGCAGTTACTGAAGCAATGACGCTATGTAAGAAACATGATTAGGTTCTGGAGGGATGCTGGCTCTGAAAGAGGACTGGCAGGGTGCAGATGGGATCAGGTGACTGCGCTGACCATCTGCTCTTCCGCTTCAAGGCTCTATAATGATCCTTCTACAGGTTCACCTATGGAAACCTTGTTATGACTTTTACTTACTCTACAGTCACATTTAATCATCATCTAGATGCTCCGCCAGTGGCCACGAGTTACCGCAGCATGACTAATCTGAGGACCTCACTAAACCATCCAATTTGTAACAACAGCCAATCTGTAAATAAAGCAAGGACTTACTCAGTCTGAGCTTATGTCAGTACTTACTGGGTATTCCTCATTTGTGGGGAACAATTGTAAGCCCCCATCACAAATGGGGTTCAGTGGCTTACCCATACACCTCGAAGCCTGGTAGACACATGTTGATCCATTCAATGTAGCATGCGTATAGACCTGGACATTGGATTGCATCTCAGACCTGTGATTGCTCAATCTCATATTTTTCTGCTGTGTAATAGGCTTCTTGAAAGTTTTTTCTGCGACACATGGCCATGAATATGCACAAGTAAACTGAAGTTATTACAAAATGGATTACACTTTTATAAGTGAATCTGTGCAAACATAATCCACAGATAATCAGGGCTGACCATATTACAAAATATATAAAAATATAACAAAATGCTCAAAAGAGGCAAAAAGGATGGCCTACAACGCAAGTGAAATGAGTCTTAAGGCAAACTCCATAAGTAAAATCCAAAAACAGAAGCTAAAATCCAGAACCAGAAATTACCAAAAGAAAACTTGTCAACTTTATTTATATAGCACATTTAAAACAACATAGGAATGCTGTGGCCAAAGTGCTTTACAATAAAAGAAGGAAAAACATACAATTAACATAAAAAACATAAATATAAATAAAATTATTGAACATAAATAAAATAAATAATAAATGGAAGTAATGTTACATAATCACAATGAGGGAACCATCAGAATTACTGAAGGTCACAGAATGCAAGTGAATAGAAATGAGTCTTTAATCTTGTTTTGAACAGTTCAGTTGTAGTCGACTCCTTTATGTGATGAGGTAAACAGTTCCACAGGCGAGGAGCAGCAGCTGCAAACGCTCTGTCCCCCTTAGTTTTTCACTTGGTACAAGGGACAACAAGAGACAACTGACCAGAAGATCTAAGCACTCTGGATGGCTGGTGTAAAACACACAATTCGGATAAATAGGCAGGAGCGAGCCCATGTAAAGATTTAAAAACTAGCAGCAAGATTTTAAAATCAATTCGAAAACTGACAGGCAGCCAGTGAAAAGAAGCTAAATTAAGAGAAACAGAGTCATACTTTCTTGCCCCAACCAGAAAGCGAGTTGCAGCATTCTGGACCAACTGTAATCTGCGTATGAGGGATTTGCTAATCCCAGAATACAGCGAGTTGTAGTAATCAAGGCGAGAAAAAATAAAAGCATGAGTAGCTTTCTCAAGATCCCTAGAAGATAAAAAAGGCTTGATCTTACCTAATAGACAAAGCTGGAAAAATAACTCTTGACTACAGAATTAACTTGTTTCTCAAAAGAAAGGTTACTGTCTAAACAACAGAACTCCAACAAACTGCTCACAATGATCCACTGGCTGGGTCTCTTGCTCAAGCCTCCAGATAAAGACAGAGGGAGGACCCAGCAGCAGTGACATCAGGGTGGCCCTGCCTCCTGCGGCTCCAACCATGAAGTCCACTGAATGGAATATCATTTAATGATACAGCACATAAATAAAACATTATGGAAAAATATAAAAATATGAAAATCATTCAAAAATAAAGCAATAAAACAAAAATATGGACCCATAAATAACTTGGGCAAGCCAGTAAAGGTCCTGGCCAGGATTTTTGAGTGTTTTTGGAGGCCTATCACTGTTTTGTGAGCACTTATTCATAACAGCCATGTGTGACACCATTCCATGTTGACTGTACAAAAGACAGACAAAACAAGCCATAAGTATATGTGAGTTTGGCTTGCTTAATAGAAAAACCTTGTCTTTCTTAGCATTGTGGATTGCTTATATTTGGCCCTATTTCTCTCTTTCACTTGTATTTTAAACATGATGTGGACTCTACAAGTGCCCACTGGTGAACTGGCATCCCACCCAGGCTTGTTGACATACCACCTTAGTAGCCTGAAGCCTTCTATAACACTGAACTGGATAAAATAGATTTAGAAAATGGACGGATGGATCAAAGACAGGAAGAAACTCCCACTAATCAGGTTCTGAATTCATGCACCAAAAAAATGCAAACATAAGAATGGTAACTAAATGATTCATCGATTTAATGACAACATATGAACTGCTAATTAAGAGCTTGAGTGGAATCTACCCAGCATGCACTGCAACTCTACTGATTAATTGGGATCACTGGTAGTGCCTCAAACAATGTGAATGTGAACAGTACATGAAGAATCCGTGCGGCACAAGCAGAAATGAGGCGGGTGCTGGTTTTCAATATTTTTGTCCTTTGGCAGCTTCTTTTAATATAGTCCGGCTTTAAAGAAAGAAATATGCATTACAGTCACAGAGGTTTGAACAAGGATCAAGTGAAATTTTGTAAACAGGTTGGTTTGCATGCTTCCCATATGTCCTTTCAGACTGTGTTTTTTGAAAATAGCAATGTGACAATAAATAGTGCTGAATAAACAGATGAGTGCTACACTGATTTATCTTATGTGGTTGCTTTCGACTCCTGATTTTTATTTCTTTGTTTTTCTAAAACTGATCTGTTCTTCTATAAATGAAATATTTCTCATCCCCTCCAACTGACTGTCACCACTTTGCTTATTTAGCATGGTGGCAAATGTGTAAATGTTGCACAAAGAAAGCCTTCATTCTTGGCACAGTATACAGTAGTTTCATTCTCTTAATTGAAAACAGACCTTTATTTTAAAATATGGGCAAAAAGAATCCAAAGCCATGTCTTCAGGCAGTGTGACTAATAGCATGAACGTTTTCACTGGAAAGTTACAGGCTCCACAGCCACAACATAAGCATGAGCATAAGTCACTAGCACCTTCATCTTATGTACTGGGTGGAACTCTTTAAAAACTGTTCAGTGCTATGTATGGGTGAGTATGAATACATTTGGGGTGGTGTTTACCTTGAAGGAGCTATACAAAAATAAGATATTGGTAGGATTTATTGCAGTCACTGTAAATTGGGTCTTATCAAATATGTACAGTATATCAAATGTATGCCAGATTATTTGACTAAGTGTGAGTACTGTGACTTGGGGTGGTGAGGTGTCCGCCCAAATTTGTACTAAATAAATCCAAACTGGGAGAAGAACAGTTTTGGGGAACAAAATGAAAGAATAATTGAAAAAAAGTGGGAAATGGAACAATGCATGCATTAATCTTCAGCACAACTTACATCATGAAGTCGGTCTCAATGCAGCTTATTGTCATGTGTCCAGAAACCAGAGCTGTTGCCAAAACAAGCAAACCATGCAATAGATAAGTGCATTGTGGTAAAACAATCAATTATAATTATAATTATATATATATGATATATATTAATATATCATACATCATATATATATACATAAATCAACAATAATCATGACATTATCAATAGCAGGGAATCAAAATAATGTTAAAAGATTTTCAAATCATTGACTATGACAGCCACTTTGAGTGCACTGAACTCCCAACCAGAACTGTTTACTGCATCCCTCCTCAACTTTATGTGAATTAAGTGTTTTTAATGATATATTGATGGGTGGATGGAGCAAAGCTTAGAGGTGTATGGGCAACAAGGACTGTTGACAGGACCTCTAATCCCTATTGCAAACATAAGCCTAGCCCCTGAGCCGAAAAGAAATTGGGAAGTGACCATGTGGCGGTGCTTAAACCAGGGGGCAGGGATGGGACTTGGGACAAGTCAGTCCATGGAACTGTTAGCAGAAGTGGAACCAGAAAATTAGACGGAGAAAAAGGGAGACAATGTCTTGGACAGCCTGTTTAGGAGTTCTTCATGGTACTTTATACCAGGCATGTAGGCCGCCACTCTACCTGGCAGGCAGTGCTTTGAGACCTGAGAGGCAACAGCTTCTACTGGTTTGTATGTTTATGTGCTAATTGTGCTCTCACTTTGTGTATCTCTCTATTGATTGAACTGTTTCATAAATTCTATAGTTTTCTTGGTGTTATCCTAGGTAGGAGGGTTGCTAAAATATTGCCTACTCCTAATGGCAATATATTTGAAATTATATTTAAATTATATTTGGCAAAAGAGCATTTAAAAACTGAATGGAACTATAGAATTAAATGCTTTCTATTTCAAATATTAATCCATCCATTTTGTATACGGCATTTTTCTACATTATGAATTTGCTGTGAACATTTAGAATTAAATATTACAAAATAATTTATAGTAAAAGCAAACACCATACACACATTTAGACATATTCCTATACTGCTTATTTTTTTAAACTAGCAATAAGTAAAACCATACTACTACTACTACTACTACTACTAATAATAATATTAAATGAAGAAGATCTGCGGATTCTTCTTAGTGTTATGTACTCAAACACTGCACTTCTACAAAACCACCTGCAGGGTGTGCTGTAGACTTACAAACATTGTTGACACATTCTTTAAAGACTGCATGTCTTTCTGGGCCATAGTGTCTGCTGATTTTGGACTCCCACTGTTAGCATTAGTTCAGTTTTAAGCAAATAGCAGGTCAGGAACTGGTGCCCATGAATCCTTAGGAACAGATTGTGAGGTCTTTTCTTTATTTAGGGGTGACAAGATTATAATAAAGGTGATGTAAGGTTCACTTCCAGTGTAGTTTGTGGCTCCCTACCATGATGAACTGGATGAACTATCAATCATTAGTCAGTCCTTAATCTACTCAATTTATCTGTGTATTTATTTTTCTTTAGTCACTCCTTTATTTAATCTATCTATCTAAGGTAAAAATAAAATACCTCCTCATCTTTTGTTATTAATTATCTTTTATTTCACACAAAATGCAGAATTAATATTAGCCTGTATAAAAAAAATATGCATCTGACGTACAAGAAATACCCAGATATTTCACTTTTAATGATGTCATTATTATGTTGTGATGTTCTGGCTCATTTGTTTACTACCTAATAGCTAAGCTATTATCCCATCCAGATTCTTCTTAAAGGTTAACAAGGTTTCTGCTTCAAATTCATGTCTCTGTAGTTTATTCTAGAGACCCACAACTCTTTGTGTAAAGAAGTGCTTACTGGGTTCAGTTTTAAATGCACTTCCCTTTAATTTCCACTGAAGTTCTCGAGTATGTGATTCACTCTTAAGAAGAGAGAATTCTGCTGCTTTAAATACCCAGATTACATCCCCACACAGTGTCCTCTGCTTGAGAATAAATAAGTTTAAATGTCGGAGTCTGTCACAGTAGGACATGTCTTTAAGTTCTGGAATGCACCTGGTTGTTCTTCTCTGCACAGCTTCGAGTGCTGTTATGTCATTATTGTGTGGTAGAGACCGGAAATACACAAAACACAGATATGTTGCTCTTGTGCATTAAACAGTCATTAAAAAAAAAGTTTGTGAACCCCTCTTAATTCTTTGGATTTTTGTTTATCATTGCCTGTGCTTTCAAAGTAGCAACTTCCTTTTAATATATGACATGCCTTATGAAAACAGTAGTATTTCAGCAGTGACATTAAGTTTATTGGATTAACAGAAAATATGCAATATGCATCATAACAAAATTAGACAGGCGCATAAATTTGGGCATCCCAACAGAGATATTACATCAATACTTAGTTGAGCCTCCTTTTGCAAATATAACAGCCTCTAGATGCCTCCTATAGCCTTTGATGAGTGTCTGGATTCTGGATGGAGGTATTTTTGACCATTCTTCCATACAAAATCTCTCCAATTCAATTAAATTTGATGGCTGCTGAGCATGGACAGCCTGCTTCAAATCATCCCATAGATTTTTGATGATATTCAAGTCAGGGAACTGTGACGGCCATTCCAGAACATTGTACTTCTCCCTCTGCATGAATGCCTTTGTAGATTTTGAACTGGTTTGGGTCATTGTCTTGTTGGAATATCCAACCCCTGCGTAACTTCAGCTTTGTGACTGATGCTTGAACATGATCCTGAAGAATTTGTTGATACTGGGTTTAATTCATCCGACCCTCAACTTTAACAAGGGCCCCAGTCCCTGAACTAGCCATACAGCCCCACAGCATGATGGAACCTCCACCAAATTTGACAGTAGGTAGCAGGTGTTTTTCTTGGAATGTGATGTTCTTCTTCTGCCATACAAAGCGCTTTTTGTTATGACCAAATAACTCAATTGTTGTTTCATCAGTCCAAAACACTTTGTTCCAAAATGAATCTGGCTTGTCTAAATAAGCATTTGCATACAACCAGCGACTCTGTTTGTAGCATGAGTGCAGAAAGGCCTTGTTTCTCATCACCCTGTTATACAGATGCTGAATTGTAGATCGATGTACAGATACACCATCTTGCAGGTCTTTGGAGGTGATCTGAGGGTTGTCTGTAACCATTCTCACAATCCTGTACATTTGCTGCTCCTGTATTTTTCTTGGCCTGCCAGACCTGGGTTTAACAGCAATTGTGCCTGTGGCCTTCCATTTCCTGATTACATTCCTTACAGTTGAAACTGACAGATTAAACCTCTGAGATAGCTCTTTGTAGCCTTCCCCTAAACCATCACACTGAACAATCTTTGTTGTCAGATCTTTTGAGAGTTGCTTTGAGGATCCCGTGCTGTCACTCTTTAGAGGAGAGTCAAAGGGAAGCACAACTTGCAATTGACCACCTTAAATACCTTTTCGTATGATTGGACACACCTGTCTATGAAGTTCAAGGCTTAACGAGCTAATCCAACCAATTTGGTGTGGCAAGTAATCAGTATTGAGCAGTTCCATTAATTCAAATCAGCAAAATTACAAGGGTACCCAAATTTTTGCACAGCCAGTTTTTCACATTTGGATTTAAGTTCATAAAGCTAAATACTGCTTCACTAAAAATCTTTATTCGGAAAACACCCCAGTACTCAGATGTTTCTAGGAAATGAAAGACATACTACTGTTATCTTTTTTGTTAAAATTAGAGTAAATTATTATGCAGGCTGAGAGGGGTTCCCAAACTTTTTCATATGACTTTATAGACTACTCCAGTGCTTCCCAACCTCTCCCAAACCATGGCACCTTTAGCGAAATCTTTTCAGCTAACGCCACCCCTTCACTCTGATTTGTCTGACACCGACACAGTTTTCATAAACAGCTGTGCTTGCTTCTGCTGGCTGTCCATTAAACGCCTAAAATATGCCGAGTTCTTGTTATTTGCCTTCTGATGCTTGGTTTGAAAGTGACGTTGCAATTTGATTGGAACCATAGCTTCATTTGCAAGGATATCACCACACAACAAACATCGCGGGTGCTGAATACCTTTTTGTCAACAAATGTAAACCCATAATTCAAGCAACTGTCCTGATAGTATCGTGTTTTCGTTTTTGCAACTTTACTGCTCCCCGTATTATCGTTTTCATTGAGGTCGTTGATGCTGCTGTTGTTTTTACGTTTACGACTTTCACTACAGTCAGCCATTTTCGGTGCCAAAAAAACAAACAAACAGACAACAGGAAGCAACGTCACTTACCCTGTGGCAAGTAAGTAAATTAGAACTAATATTTATTAATTCGTCAGACTGCAGTTGAAATAGGATGCGCACAGGTAGCATGACTTTAGTATTGAGGTATAACTGGTATTATTATTATCAGTTCAAATCAAATTTTTTTATGTTCTGACACTTGGCAACGGCACCCTTAGTCCGTGCTCACGGCATACCAGGGTGCCGCAGCACATGGGTTGGGAAGCACTGGACTACTCACTAGTGAAAACGTTTCCAGATGCATGTATTATGGTGTTTCTACAATATAACCTAACATTTTAAGTGCCTTTTTAATAGCTTCTGTGCATTGCTTAGATGATAAAAATGTTGGGTGAACCTAAACTGATAAATCTTTCTCAGAGGTTGCTTCTCTTTGGACAATGTTATCTTGTATGGCCTACTAAATAACTTTACTTTGCAGTCAAAAATGGCTTAATTGAGACAGATTTCTCTTGATATCAGATACTTCGGTATAAGACCTGTGACTACTTCAAATTCATAAATAATTTTACCAGCATATAAAAGTTCTTAATAAGCCACACTGTACAGAAAGGAATCAACTATCTTCTGATGTTTTATAAGTGTGATGGAGACTAAAAGAAACCTTTATTAAGGTTGTGTAAACAGTAAATGCAGTACTTAAACTAAGGTGTTACCAAACCAGGTAATATACTCTACGTGGCATGGAGCAAGGACAGGTGTTCTGGCCGGGATGTAGGGTGATTTCTTGCCTGGCCACGAGGCCATAGTGGAAGGGCAGTGGGAGTGTAAACTTAACTTGGCAGGAATGCCTGACAATCGTCATCCCAATTAGGACAGAATAATAATAGATGGATTGGCTGAATGTGATTATTGAGAGCAGCCACATAGCAGGTGGCAGTGTTCCTCTAGGTTAAACCTAGTTAGGACACACGTTGGGTGGTATGGGAATTGGAGTCTGGAAATGTAGTCTTGTCAGGGTCCTTGGGATCTACCAGAGGACACTACAAGGGGAGAACTGCCCTGGTTTCCACAAAACCTGGAAGTACTTCAGACAATCTATGCAGTGACACAAGAAGCAGTCCAATGTTAGGTTAGGATGAGAGCATGCGCTGATTATAACGCATTGTCGCACTCACCACATGGCAAACCATGCGGATTGAGATCTGAGTGTAGCCGTGCAATGGATGACACCTCAGCTCCAAGGTCCAGTTTAAAATAAGCACATAGCCTCACCTGGGAGAGTCAAAGTCGGGAGGCAGCAGGCCACACTCACTTGGAGGAACAAAAAGAGAGAAGAATTTGATTGATTGTTACATTCTTGTGTTGATTTTGGTTGGAACGTGTTGTAACAAATAAAAATCCTTTGTTTGAACCCAGAGTTGTGTTGGGTGACATTATGTTTGTGGTTTGGCACCACCTTGTGTTTACAATACACAGCAGAAGAAGGAGGGAGCAAAGCCGTGGAAGATAAAAGGAGAAAAGGTGAGAAAACACTGCCATTAGAGAAGAAGAAGGGAACGATTAAAAAGTTTGCTGGTCATTAAGACCTGGAGAAATGTGTGATCCCAGGCTGAGAAGAGTCTTTACACCTCTGTGAAAGAATGCATAGTGTAAATTAGCAAACTTAACTACCCTTAAACGTGTTACATTTAGGACTTTTGTTTGTACTGGAAAGGTTTTTACTTATAGTATTAATGTTTTTCCATGTCAAAAGAGCCCCTAATTGAAGTAAATAAGTCAGGAGGTAAAATATCTCCACTCAGGATGGCTCGGACCAAAAAACAATAATAAGGTAAATGAGTGAATAAAGAAATGTTAGATGTAATGAGCAGAAATTAAACCCAGATTTCCTGGTTGAAAAAACAAATTTGTTAACCATCACAACGCTAAAACAAACTGTGTGGCACTGCTTCTCTGCTGATTGATCACACTAGATCACAAGTCTTGTCTTATATCCATTTGCTTCTTTGTTGTGTCATTTATGTTACTGTTACCTTTGTTGATTACGTGCATCATTCTTTGTGTTTGATTTTGACTTTGTATGTAGGCTGCTTGTGTTACGTTCTATGTGTTTGGTGGATGGTCCCCCAAGAGGCAGGACCCACCTGCCAATCACCACTAGGTACTGCCCTCCACCCTCTAAATCCAGAGTTGGTGCTCCACAGTTCCTGGTGGTTCATTGTGAATGTGCTCTGGAGTTAATAATAATAATAATAATAATACATTTTATTTATTTGTAGGCGCCTTTCTAAACAATCAAGGACACCAAACAATAGACAAAACACAGATTATAAACAAGAGTAAAATACAAAAGTTAAAATCAGACAGAGCAATTTTAATCAAAGAGAAAAAGCAGTCTTAAACAAATGAGTTTTAAGTTTAGATTTGAAAAGTGAAAATAATTCAATATTTCTAAGTTCAGGTGGTAGTGAGTTCCAGAGCTGGGGAGCAGAGCAACTGAATCCTCTGACAAACATGAAAGACATGAGTTGGTGAGCTCTTGTTTTTTGCTGTGCTGTGTGATTTACTTTTGACTTCATGCTCTATTTTTGACTTTGAATGTGGATGGTGTATCGGGAATGTATTTGCTTTTAATTGCCTTATTGGTTTAGGTGACTCCTTTTTGTGCTCCACGGAGAATCTTTTGTTTGACAGAGCATTCTGAGAAAATAAATGTTTTTATTTTATAAGGATTTTGTGTTTGCCTATATTCAGAGTTTGACGGTTTACCTCCTGTAGTGGGTATTTTGGGAAGTGTTTTTGGAGGATTTGGAACTATGTGCTTTGGAACTTCTAGTGACATTTCATAACACTCACTACTTTGGAACTGTAGCTCTCTTATTCTGATTTTGCCATGGTAATACAGGGTGGCACAGGGAAATAGGAAATTTTCAATTGACATACAATGCACAAATAAACATATTACAAAATACGTTTCATGATGAAATGTATTGTACAGAATATACAATTAATGATGGTAATCAATATTCATTCAATATTCATTTTATGTTTTGAAGAAAACATCATGAAGGTGTTGTCCATCTCTCCATACACATTCTGTCAGCCTGTTGTGGAAATTCTGCATTGCTCTATATAACATGTCAAGAGGAATTCCAGCGATTTCAATCTTCCTTTTTAGTTCCGCATTGGTTACAGGATGTGTGCATTACACTTGGCTTTTAAGATGTCCCCACAAAATCACAAATAGTGAGATCTGGGGATCTTGGAGGCCAAAATTCCCTTTGCGCATCATTCTTATAAAAGGGTTTCACAGCGAATGCTCTGTGGTAAACCAGCCCAAACACAAACAGGAACACACCGGCAGTTCCTAAACACTCATGTTTATTTCCATAAAAGTGTCCTGCACAAGCACAGTGCCCCTGCACCAATCACCCTTCAAAGTCCGGGCCTCCTCAATGGTCCCTCTGCAACCACCTTTGCTCCTTTCTCCCAAGCGTTTCCTTCTTCCACCCGACGCCGGCTCCCTGACTGGAGGAAGGCGGCCTCTTTTATATTCACCTGGATGTGCTCCAGGTGCCCTCTGACGCTCTTCCGCCGGCACTTCCTGGTGTGGTGGACGTGCCGCATAAGCACCTGGAAGCACTCTGGGTGTCCCTAGAAGTCCTTCTGCCAACACCTCCGGGTGTGGCGGAAGTGCTGACTACCAGGGCTCTACGATCCTCTGGGCGCCCCCTTGGGGTAACCACGGGCCCCAATAGGGTTGAGCTTCCATGCTCAGTTCTCGTGGCCCCCATACCGACCAGGGCGGCTTCCCTCTCATGGCTCGGGGGAGGCATAGTCTCTCTCCCGGTCCTTCCAGGTGTCCCGGCTGGGCACAACCCCCAGCTGTCCGCCACAGCTTGTTGCGCATCACTCCACTGCTCCATTATAATTAAAGGCAAGGGGTTCTAGACGAAGTCGCATTGGTCCCAAACAACTGCAGATGCCCCCTTGTTCCAAAATTTCCTGTTTCCCTGCGCCACCCTGTATTTTCAAACTTTACCTGTAAATTTAAAATTAAAAAATGACTGTATTTAGATTAAATACTATTGGTGAGAGTTAAGTTAGCCACAGGGTTACAACCACGCAACGTGATCCTGATCTGCTCCCACTGACATCCAAGAAAGGCAAGGTCAAAAGTTACATGTCTTATGCTTTAAATATGGTAGAGAAACAGTGCTGGGCCGATTGCAATGATGGTGTAATGGAAGGAGAGAAAACTTTGCAACCTGCAAAAAAGTGAGGGAAATGCTTGCCTAAAGAAAACCCTGATTTTGGGGTTGAGAGATGAGCCTGCTGGTGTTAATGGGAATTGGAGTCTAGAAATGTAGCCCTGTCAGGGTCCTTGGGTGCCACCAGAAGATGATACAGTGGGAGGACTGCCCTGGTTTCCACACAACCCAGAAGTGCTTCAGGCAATCAATGCTCTGACAGCAGAAGCAGTCCAAGGTCCAGTTTAAAATAAACGGGTAGACTCTTCGTTGGGAGGTAGCAGTTGGGGCTCTCTATCGAAGGGACTCACTTCAGTATTTCTTCTTGCTCATTTGTTCAGACACCAAGCTGCACTGCCACTCTAGGAGGGCAAGGCCAAAAGTTATATTTTGGAAATTTGACTTTTGGTGTGATTTACTTGGGCCAAATTTTAAGTCTGTGGCTTGAGAAACAAAGCTGTGCATGAAGAACAAGCCAACAGATTGGTCTTTATAGGAACAGATATACTTTATACCCCTTTCCTTTCCATGTTTTGTTAGAGTGCTATTTAGCCCCCTTGCTGTTCCAAACAGACATTTCAAATTCACTTCCTTTTTTCTTCTTGCAATTCAGACTGGGCCATTGTTTTCTCTGTGCATCTCTCAAATTGTCTGCAATCTGTGCCCTTACCAGAATACATAATCTTTCTGCCATATGAAACTGAAAACACAAAGACTGCATAGAGCTTAAGAAGTAATGTGCCATCCTACTGAGATAACCTCTGAAGGTTTCAGACTTTTTTTATTGTTATTAATTCTGCATGTGGCTCAGTGTTGAGAACTTCAGATCATGGAGCATTAAAGCAGGCTCTGCTGTAGTTTACATTCTGGAAATTTCAGTGAACTGCCTTTGCCTACTGAATTACTCTGTAATTGCTTGTAGTGGGCACCATTGCTGTGCTCCTGCTGTGTCATTTATGTAGGCAGCATGATGTGTTCTCTTTTTAAAATATATGCTTCTTTTGTTGCTTTGTTGGTGGGTCACTAAGCTCTTGTTGTGTGATGAAACATGCCAGCCAATGTTTTACTTCATCTTCTTCTTCTTCTTTCGGCTGCTCCCGTTAGGGATTGCCACAGCGGATCATCTTCTTTCATATCTTTCTGTCCTCTGCATCTTGCTCTGTTACACCCATAGCCAACATGTCCTCTCTCACCACATCCATAAACCTTTGCTTAGGCCTTCCTCTTTTCCTCTTCCCTGGCACCTTTATCCTTAGCATCGTTCTCCCAATATACCCAGCATCTCTCCTCCGCATATGTCCAAAACAACACAATCTCACCTCTGACTTTGTCTCCCAACCGTCCTACTTAAGCTGACCCTCTAATGTATTCAGTTCTAATCCTATCCATCCTCGTCACACCCAAAGCAAATCTTAGCATCTTTAACTCTGACAATTCCAGCTCTGTCTCCTGCTTTCTGGTCAGTGCCACTATCTCTAACCCATATAACATAGCTGGTCTCACTACCATCCTGTAGACCTTCCCTTTCACTCTTGCTGATACCCGTCTGTCACAAATTACTCCTGACACTCTCCTCCACCCATTCCACCCTGCATGCACTCTCTTTTTCACCTCTCTTCCACAATCCCCATTACTCTGTACAGTTGATCCCAAGTATTTAAACTTATCCACCTGCGCTGACTCTACTCCCTGCATCCTCACCATTCCACTGACCTCCCTCTCATTTACACACATGTATTCTATCTTGTTCCTACTGACCTTCATTCCTCTTCTCTCTAGAGCATATGTCCACCTCTCCAGGGTCTCCTCAACCCGCTCCCTACTATCGCTACAGATCACAGTGCCATCAGCAAACATCATAGTCCACAGGGACTCCTCTTTAATCTCGTCTATCAACCTGTTCATCGCCATTGCAAATAAGAAAGGGCTCAGGGCCGATCCCTGATGTAATCTCACCACCAACTTGAATGCATCCATCTCTCTTACCGCAGACCTCACCACAGTCACACTTTCCTCGTACATATCCTGTACAATTCTTATGTACTTTTCTACCACTCCCGACTTCCTCATACAAAACCACAGCTCCTCTTGAGGCACCCTGTCATATGCTTTCTCCAGGTCCACAAAAACGCAATGCAACTCCTTCTGGCCTTCTCTAAATTCTCCATCAGCATCCTCAGAGCAAACATTGCATCTGTGGTGCTCTTTCTTGGCATGAAACCATACTGCTGCTCACCTTACTTCTTAACCTATCTTCCACTACTCTTTCCCATAACTTCATGCTGTGGCTCATCAATTTTATCCCCCTGTAGTTACTGCAGTCCTGCAGATCCCCCTTATTCTTAAATATTGGCACCAGTACACTTCTTCTCCACTTCTCAGGCATCCTCTCACTTTCCAGGATTCCATTAAACAATCTGGTTAAAAACATCACTGCCATCTCTCCTAAACACCTCCATGCTTCAATAGGTATATCATGTGGACCAGTAGCCTTTTCCATTTTTCATCCTCTTCAAAGCTGTCCTTACTTCCTCCTTGCTAATCCGTTGCACTTCCTGATTCACATCATCCAACCTCTTCTCTCTCTCTCGCTTTCTTCATTCATCAGCCTCTCAAAATACTCTTTCCATCTGCTCAACACACTCTCCTCGTTTGTGAGTATGTTTCCATTTTTATCCTTTATTACCCTAACCTGCTGCACATCTTTCCTAGCTCAGTCCCTCTGTCTAGCCAATCAGTACAGGTCCTTTTCTCCCTCCTTAGTGACCAACCTCTCATACAACTCACCATACGCCTTTTCTTTAGCCTGTCCATCCTTTTGGCAAAATCCACTATCCTCTGACCTTCTTCATTCCTCTCCTTGACACCATACCTACCCATCACCCCCTCGTCTCCTCTGTTCCCTTCATCAACATGTCCATTGAAATCCGCTCCAATCACCACTTTCTGTCCCTTGGGTACACTGTTCATCACTTCATCCAACTCACTCCAAAAATCTTCTTTCTCACCCATTGCATACCCAACTTGCGGTGCATATGCACTAACAACATTCCTCATCACACCTCGAATTTCCAACTTCATAATCATTACTCTGTTTGACACTCTTTTCACCTCCAAAACACTCTTGACATACTGTTCCTTCAGAATAACTCCTACCCCATTTCTCCTCCCATCTACACCATGATAGAACAATTTGAATCCACCTGGCCTTACTCCCCTTCCATTTAGTCTCTTGCACGCACAATATACCAACCTTCTTTCTCTCCATCATATCTGCTAACTCTCTCCCCTTGCCAGTCATACTGCCAACATTCAAAGTTCCAACCCTCAGTTCCACTCTCTTTACTTTCCTCTTCTGCTCCTACCTCCGGACATGTCTCCCCTCTCTTCTTCTCCTTCTTCTTCTTCAGCCAACCCAAGCCCAATTTCCGGCAGCACCTTGTTGGCTAACAGTACTGGTGGCGGTCGTTATTAACCTGGGGCTCGACCGATCGGTTCTGGAAATTTGTATTGTTGTTCGCATATTGATTTGGCAAAATTTACACCGGATGCCCTTCACTGACAACCCTCCCCATTGATCTGGGCTTGGGACCGGCACAAAGAAACACACTGATTTGTGCATCCCCTGTGGCTGGGTTCAATGTTTTACTTCATCTATACATATAAAATACTTAGGTTTGTCCATCTGTCATGCAAAAACTGACAAACCACCGGATTTTGAACATTGATCTTGGTCTTAATCGAGAACTTATGATATGCACATCTGTAGCACAAAACTGGATATATGAGGTGCCCCGGCAATGTAATCACACCTTGGGGTCCTTCTCTCAGCAAACAGCAGCACAGGCATGTGCCATGGCTGACAGAAAAAGAACAGTGGTTGACACCTGCAGAGACTCAACTACATTGCATAAGCCAATTAGGCATACGTCGGCTTTGGGATGTCAAATTCAGACAGCTGCCTGCTTAGACTAATGTCTGCAAACTGTGGGATAGTAATAAGGAAAAAGAAACACATGAACCATCTTTCTTTGAGGTCCGTGTATTTCCTGCCATTACTAAAGTTAATGTATACCATTGTGAAGCTGCAAAGGATGAAAGTTTTTGAAGATAGTAATCAAAATGTACAGAAAAGTTCAATTTTGGTTGTGGCTGCTCTTATGTTTTACACAGAGAAGACAGTTGGATTTTGTATTGATTGTGATTGATTGATTTGGTCAGTCTCTTATGAGGACCAATTTCATGAGGGCACAAAGGAAAAAGATTGGATACGGCAAATCAAGTGATGTCACTTCCGCCCCACTCTTCTTCTGCCAATGCCATCCTCCAAATCAGGAGGAAACAAGAAGCTGGCATCAGATTTATGACCAGCACAAAGGAAAACACATTATTCACCTATGCAGCACTATCATCTCTTTGGAGAATTTTTTTTTTCCACCTTGCATTATGGCAATTTAAGTTTTTTTCCTTTTAGGACGCCAACCCTTTATGATTTTGTTATTTAATTACAACTGACTACTTAGATGTGTAATGTGTGAAGTGTAAAAAGACACAGAGAATTGATTAGGGTTTGGGATACTGTCCCTGTATAATGTGTACAGCTCAGGCCAAGCAGTAGCACTGAGGTACTGTTCATAGGCATACAATTTACACGTCAGACAGAGAAACAGTTGCCAGAGGGAGGTTGTAAGGTAAATGAGAGTGATGGAGGCGAGGTGTGATGACGTCAGCGTGGGAAGCCGGAAGTGGGGACATCAATTAGGGACCGGAAATTAAGTCATACCGGGGGACCGTGGACTGATGCGGAAATGCGTTGTTGGTAAGTCGTCCACTTATGTTTTGTCGGGCTTCATATCTTCGTTTTTCCTGCTGAAGAAGAGAGACAGGCATCAATGCGTTTTCTAGTAGTCTCCTCCTGTGGTTGTCCACGCTCTGTCGAGCCTGTTGGCTGCCCTCTACTCGCTCATGTGTGATAAATGTTATGTAACACAAAATTGCTTAATATCAGGTTCAGTTGACAGACAGATACACTCAACCAGACAGGCCATTTTAGAGCAACTAATAGCCTTAACCATGTCTTTGAGAACTTGCAAACACAGAACTGTACTTAGAAAGCATCAAAAACCATAACGTAGCAATATGGCGGCTCATTGGGCTAACAATCTGTGCTGTTTAAACGGAACTCTTTATTTAACACATGGAAGTCCAGTATTATACTGTATCATTAACTTTAAATTCAATGGAGATACGCTTATGATGTGGCTGCGGCTTTCTGAGTGTTTACATATATTTATCCTAGTGAATGTGTTACAAATAGGTGCATTCAGTACAGCCTTAACTTTGATTTAATTACACCTTTTATATCATGTGAGGCAATTAATCTTTATTTTTTATGTTATTTGGCTGATGTTATATAGTTGTGACTTATTAACAATATCTTTTGTGTTCCAGTTTCAACTTCAGTTTTTCTTGGCACTAATTTGGCCTGCAAGCAGCCGATTGCATCAGACATTAAAAATGACATTTCACCCACATTTGGCTATGGCCTCAGGAGTGTTCTGTTTTGTTGTAGCATGATTCAGCATGGTGTAAGTAGTTTATTAATGCAGAACCACTTAGATGCAACAGTGGAGGCATCACGGTGTCATGGTGCTGGTGTGTGGTGTGAAAAATTGCCCTAATGGTGCTAAAATATCCGTACTGCCGTACTGATGCTCACGTTACTGCAACCTTTTTTGCTAATGATAATGTAAATTTAATTTACGTTGTGCTTGTTTGTGAGTCTGAATTTACATACAACACAAAAATCTAGAAATACTTTTGACAAAATAAAATAAACAAATACGAAAATAAATACATTGTGAAATGTGACAATATATAAGCAAAAACACAACATATGTGAACATAAAGAATTACACGTGGCATGAAATGTTTTTATTTGTATTTATTTGTTTATGCATTTACTTATTTCAGCAGCACCATATGCAACATAAAATTCATCTTGAAGTAAAACTTTCATTTTCACCCATTTTTATTGAGGGGACGCACACGGTCACAATTTTGCACATATATGTGAGCCACGGGATTCCCAAAGCAAGCAAAGTGCTCAAAAATGCAACTATGTGTGTCCACTGGCAAATACGAGTGAAAGAAGACGTTGCTCAGAATTACTTTACAAAGCAGCTAATTTACCTCAAGAAGCTCTGAATTCATCATCCTCATGGGTCTCTTCATCTCAGGTGTGTACCTCTAAATGTGGTACTTGATGGCTAAAGATTTACATCCTCTGTACTGACGAATCAGCAATCAAAAAACAGCAGTCTCTAGAGCTCACCCTCTCAGCTGTGAACAGCGAAAAAGACAGTTTTCAGTGCATCTTGCCTGTGGTGTCATTGCAATACATCAGTAAAGAAACCAATAAATGCATAAAGAAATAAGCAACAAAAGCATAAATTTCATTAAACATTTACCGTATATACTTGCACATAAGTTCTCCCATGGATAAGTCAGGACTTGATTTTACTGTATAATTTCTGTTATTTTATAATGTCGGTCATATAAGTCCAATGTGGAAAACTCATGCTATTGGTCCAAGAGATTATGATGGGCTAATGCCCACCTGAGAGCGTCACCACGGAGCACAATGATTTTTTTTTCTATTTATTATGCCTACATGACCACACGGTAATACCCAAACAATTCCGAAGTGACAATTGCACTGATATTTTGTTTTTTGTATCTCACACTCTCATACACCTTTATTGTAAGAGCATCCCTTATCTATGATGGAGTATTTGATCAGAAGAAAATATGAAGCTGGTTTTAAATTAAATGTCATTGAAGTGGTGAAAGAAATTGGTAACTGCGCTGCTGCAACAAAATTTGACATGTCTGAGAAACTGGTGCGAGACTGGAGGAGGCAAGAAGATTTAAAAAAATGTGTCGCATTTTTGAACGTGTGTATAAGTTGGGGTCTAATTTTATGATCAATTTTTTCAGATTTCAAGACCCGACTTATATGTGAGTATATAGGGTAATTAGACTGTCACAGTTCACAATATGTGTTTATTTATTTGTCTTTTTTATTTTATTTTATCCAAAATATTCCTCCATACACAAAAAGATGTCTACTTAAAATGACTTCTGACAGACCTGTCACTTTAACCAAATCTTAAGCTGAGAATTTGGAGTTTTTTGGATGGACACAGGGCAATATGCATTTTCAACATTTAATTTAATTAATAATGTCTTGGATCAGAGAACTATGGTAGTAAAACATTTTTATCAATAGAATTTAAATTAAATGAACAAAAGTGATGCTGATATACTAGTCAATCAGGCACCATAATGAAGTGATGGTTTGTAACTGTGAAGAACTCGAACACCTTATTAAACATTTTTGCTGCTTCAAAATTTTTTTCCTGTTTATCTGTTATTGACATAAAAGAGTATAACCTTTGTGGTCGAATAAGGCACTGCAAGTTCCCATGAAAAAATTTTGGGGCACCACCCAGATATCCCCATTTAATTCTGTCGCAAAACAAAAGGAAAAAGGCCACTATGGGCGCCACTATGTACAAGTAAAGAAAGCCATCTGGCTGTATTAACGTCTTTGATCATGTGTGAGGAGGTGACACGGTGGCGTAGTGGTAGTGCTGCTGCCTTGCAGTAAGGAGACCCGGGTTCATTTCCCAGGTTCATTTCCCAGGCCCTCCCTGCGTGGAGTTTGCATGTTCTCCCCTTGTCTGTGTGGGTTTCCTATAGGAACTACTGACAGAAGGCAGAGGATTACAGTCCTGCACGTAAGTGCACTGCAACTATGAACCTTATATTCCCAAAGGTCAGCAAATGTGTGAATAGGCAGAAAAATTGTGAGTCTACATTAAAACAATCTACCAGGCCCGGCTCCAGGGGGTCTTCTAGCCAGATATCACATGAAGCCACCCAGAGAGAAAAAAATGGACTTCACCAGCACATGGACTGAGGCAACAAGGCATTTGCCTCAGGTAGTACTCTGGTAAAGCCGGCATTGTAACTTTTTTAAATTAAAACTAGGAGGCTCTGTCCCTTGTTCACTTTGCTCGGTCACCCCCCCCCCCCTTACTCCCCGCACACTATGCTCCAGCCACTTCGTGTCTCTGCCGCTCGCGTTGGGGTGGGGATTGTGTGGCTGAATGCACGCTAGGGAGATGCAGTCTGATCAGCTGCTGTCTTTCTGCTGCTAATGTTGAGATGCGTGTTCTGCTTGTCATGCTGTGCGTCGATCATTTAAAAGCCTGTACAGCAACTGTCCTTTTGTCTCACTGCCTTGTCTTGTGGGATGTCAAATTGTCTTCCGAGAAGATCACGTATTGTCTCCTTCCATGATTTTATTTTATAATAGATTTCAAAATAATTAAAAAAGTTAAGTATTAACCCTAAAAATGACATGCATATCTAGTGTCCTATTTATATAAAATTTTAAAAATTATGAGGAATACTAGAGCAGTGCTGGAAAAAAGTGGAAAAAATTTGACTTTAATGAATGTGAAGAGTATAATCATCAAGTCATTGACGGTGCTGAACAACAGAGGATGGGATTTGCGGAGTTTTAATGCAAGTTTTAGTGAAAGCCCATTTAAGAGATGCTTATACTTGGAACTAAATCTTAAGCAATGTATTCAAAGTCCCCCGTTGCAGTGGTGTTGCTGTGTTGATCATTTAATTTTACTTTGCCATGTTTGTCTCCTATGCTATGCCAGTTTGAGGAGTATTATTATTTTTATTATTATCATTTTATTATTTTAGTATTATTATTATTGTTGTGTGTGATTTTTTTGCCCAATATACACATAAAATTTCAATGTATCAACCTGGAGGGGCTCAACCCTTAGGTCTGGACTCAGGGTCACTAGTTACTGATAATGTAATTTTGAAAAATGTTTTTAATTTCATTAATCTGTTTAAGGTGTCAGTCACAATGTCTGTTAACAGCCTCCTTTATTCTCACCACGTGTGTTTAGTTTGGAATGGCAGGAGCCTTATATCTTGCAGTTTGAAACTGCTAAAGTATTTAGAGAAGCGTGCAGGAGGAGGACACAGCCAAGTTTTGTTTAATATTTGGTTTCGTATAATATATTTGTCGCTAATTGTTATTGGCTTCACACTCATAGTATGTAACACAGCAGCCCTGCTGTCAGGTATACTGTTCCATGTTGGATTTTTAGGACTTTATCACACCTAACATTTCAAATGCCCCCTTACTATTTTGGTCTGGAACTGGGACTGGAATACATTCGAAAAGGGATTTAGTGTATTTTTTAAGGAGAGGTGTCCCCCAATGCCTTTCCATGATAAAACGCAGACATTTGCAAGTAGGAGACAACTACATGGTTATAATTTGAGCATTAACAGCCAAATGTGTTAGTAACACCTTCTCCTTTATACCTTCAGGACAGATCCCTCACCCCTCACTTCCTCCAGTCACAACCTGGAAGTCCCACTCCTTCTGCCTTGGACTGAATATTAAGGATGAAGACAGTTCAAGTCAACATTCTGTTCATCTGTGTGTGAAGAAGAACACACCAGGAATGCTCTCTATTGCTGAAAGAAGATCTTTTGTTGTTTTTGATGCCCGGTGTGGTCATTTTTTTGCTTATTGAAATATTTTCATATTATTCATTACATGGGGAATACCTCCCAGCCCTCTTTCTTGCAGGAGTGGACCCTATGATGGTGAGGTGTCCCTCCTATGGAGTGTCCTTGCATGCGTCTAGTGCAGAGTGCAGCTGAGATAATCTAGGGGGACTCTGTGATAATGAACTGGAGAAAGTGGGTTTGAAGATGGTTGGATGGATGAATGAGTATTGATGTGATTTTCCTTACATTTTAAACATCCAAAAACAATTCTGAAAATGTCCAAAATAGCATAAAAAACAAACTGTGGCTCCTCAAGTATGTCAATGTAATTAATATCCTTTAAATGCTGGTCTTCTAATACTTTATGTTGATCTACAGTACACTGTTTGGCACTGGGCCCTTTTTCAATTATCTCCAGTGGCTTTGTATTGTGAAAGAAATGAATAAAAACACTAACCTCACATGTTTTTCTTTTTATTGAATGATACACTTGCTGAGTTTGGCAGCAACTGGCTTGTCTTGGAGCAGCATACTCCTCCTTCCTTTCCTTCTGACCTTTACCATCCTCAGCGATGCCGTAATTTACCGTAATGCATGTTTTGTTATGCAAGGCTGGATTGACAATGTTCTGATAGAGATCTTTGCCTCGGGCACACAGGTGGGGACAAAATGCTAAAAGAATTTTTTTTTTATTATTTAATTGGTTTGAGGAGCTATTTGTACTTACAGTTTAACAATCAAGTTTTCCAAGGAAAATAATTAGTTGAGTCACAGAGCTACCAAGTTTATATAACCAAAAAACAAAAAAAATAACATTAATGTTCACATATTAAATTTGACAGAAACATTGTATAAAAGAATCTTATATTAAATATGCAGCGTTTCCTGTTTGTAGCTTATAATGCCTATGAAGAAAACACCCTATCACATCTATTTTGGCCTACAGAATTATTGGCATGTCCTCAGCACATTGGTATCTACAGTTGCTGAAAGTCTTCCACATAATGTGTTAAATAATTGTAATGAGAGTGAACTCTTCCATTCAAACTTTGATTTCCTGAGTAACAATAAAGATAACCAGGCAGAATGAGATGCTATTACTTGTCTATTCATATTTATAAATGTTCATTTAGAACACTAATAACCTGAAAGTCTGATGCTGTGTCACCTGCACAGTTTGTGACTATTTTCTGCTCTGCCTGTAATGTATAAGGCAAAGCTCTTTTTTTTGGGATCAGATTTTTACTAATGAAATCAAAGGAAAACAACATTTGAAACAGAGCCAAATAGCACTTCTCTCCCACCTCCTCACCACATTCCAAGTTCTACACCACACCACCAGGAACCACTGCAGTGCCAACTAACCGTTCCACTACACCCAGCAAAGGGAGTGAGTGCATCAAATGTTTTGTACTGATAAAAGATTTAAGTTTGGAAGCAGCAGAACCCCAAACATGCATGGAGTCACTTGACACACCATTAATTTGTGTTGCAGATAGCTCCAAAAGAATCAAATTATGAAAAGAAGACAGCCAGTTCTTTAGTGTAATCAGGCTTGAAGCCTTCCATCGAGAAGCAAGCAAAAGTTTAGATGCCTCTGTATTCAAGCATAACACATTTCAGTAGTGCACAGAGAGAGCGAGGTCTTAAAGGTCTAGATAAGAATAATGTGAGAATCTAAGAATATGTGGCAAGGGAAGAACATGAACTGATAACACTGAAGGAAGAGAACAGGACATTAAAGACCAGAAAGGCAGAAGAGGAGGATGTGCAGAAATGTCTCTGGGACATCATGTGAGCAGAAGTGACCGAGGGGATCTGTGCGAAGCCCCATTACATTTAGTGTGCATTGGGTAAGATATAACCCATGTCCAAATTTAAACTGAGTAAGTTAAAGGTTGAGGTTTCTTGATGAAAATTTGATAATTATGAAAATGAAATAAATACTAGCAAAGAGGAGTGCGTGATTTAGAGAAGACTGAGAGATAAAACTTAGAGGTTAATAGGAAGCGTTACATAACAATGAATAGAGAACAGACAGGCTTTCTGAGAAGTGAAAACAACAATAAGTTTTATTTCCGTACACTGTAATAACAGGCAGGAACAACTATAAAGGTTTGGGGAATTGGTACCCCATATACTTGAAAAAAGGCAAAAATAATAAAGTACCATCTTTACAGACAGCAAGTTCAAAACAGAGCTGACATATGTAGACAAGAGAGAGGTTAGGAGAATGCACTGATACAGTGCATTGCCGCACCCACCACACAACAAACCAACTCAGGATCCAGATTAGGACCCGAGTGCAGCCATGCAACGGGTGACACTTCAGCACCAAACTAGTTCAGATGGAGTGGAGCACTGTGAGGTTTTTTATGGTGGCTGGAGTGGCAATTCTGCCACCAACCCCGAAGTTTTTCCCTGCAGGTTGGAGGGCCTACATGCAGGGACGGATGCAGATTAACGTCATACCCGGGACAGAGCAATTGCAGGTTAAGGGCCTTCCTCAAGGGCCCAACAGAGAAGAGGCAAGATGGCGGATATATATATTGGAGACAGGAAGAGGTGAGAGGTGGAGGAACTTGAATCGGAAATGATGTCATCAGGAGGCAGGTTCTTTTGAGGGTCTGCAGAAGGAAAAGACGAGAGAGTATTACTGGACAGCGCCACCTTCTGTCTCAGCTGAGAATCATTTATATTTGGGCCCTCCTAAATGCATGTGTGAACAACATACATACATTTCATACACTGGATGCAGCTCAATGTTATTTTATAAGATGTCAAAGAAACAGATACAAGGAAATAAAAAATTAAGATTAGGTAATGCAATAAATAAAAACTACACACATAAAATAGATATATAATTAACAGAGAAGTTGAGTCCTTATAAATAAAATTGCTTTTAGAGAATTCAACTCTCTAAAGATTTCCAATGATAAGGTCAGATGACCAGGAAGGACAGAAAAAATAAAAAAAACGGTAGACAAACTAGAGAATAAAACAAAATCTGCAGGGGCTCCAAGGCTAAATGACTACCCAGCCACTACTGGGTATTCTACCTAACATAAATGTTCTTAAGTATTGTAAGAAACTTAAGTATCATTATTGCTTGATTTTTTTCAGGCTTTGTCTTAAAGGATTCGACATTGTGGGTCTCGTGGGAATTTGGGGTTTCATTTAATCATCACAGGTGGCTGCACAGGACATTGATCAGGTGGTGATGCACCTCAGAAGAATGAGAAAAGAAAATGAAAGCAAGTAGAGATTAATAATGACTGCAAATTCATTGAAGAATTAGTTAATTAAGAGTAGAACTAAAAAGTGGTCACGAAAAGGGAAAAAGTAAAGAAGTGTTTTTTTGCTTTGAGTTTTTTTTTAAATTATCCATGATGTTAAACTGACATATCTCTATTGGCAATGTATTGCAGATTGTTGGTGCTTAGCAGCAAATGGCCGCCTCACCACTTCTTTAATGCTTGGAGCTTAGAATAACAAAAACAGACTGCTATTAGAAGATCTAAGGTTATAACTTGGAATGGTAGAGGAAAGGTACTCTAAAATATATGAAGGGGCATGATTATTTAAAGCTTTCTATACCTTTAGTAGTAATTTTAATGTAATTTCTAAAGGACACAGGTAATCAGTATAACAATGCTAAAACTGGCGAGATGTGTTTTCTTTTTCTGGTGAATATTTTTGCTGTTGGATTTTGGACTAACTGCAACAAGCTTTTTAGATAGTCCAGTTAGGACTGCATTACAGTAATCAAGTAATTCAGGATCTTGCAATCTTGAAAGAGGTCTGCATTATGCCGTGTTTCTTAGCTGCAAAAATGCAGTCCTAGTAATCTGGTTAATTTGCAATTTAAACTTTAGGTCAGAGTCCATGATTGCACCTAAATTCTTTACATCCACCTTGACTTTTAATGTAAAAGGACTGAGTTTATTATTAAAACTATCATTATTTTCAGTTTACTAATGACTACGATTTCATTTTTTTCTTTACTTAGCTTGAGGAACACCTCTCCTTTGGAATACAAGTAAGACACTAGATCAGAGGGCCCAGAGCATCAAGGTGGTCAGGTGGTATAGATAAGTAATGTTGCGTGTCATCTTCATATTGAAAATAACAGCAGGCCCAGAATAGATCCTTGTGGTACACCATACATAATATAATGGATAACCACAATAGCTAACAAACAATTTTCTGCCTGTTAAATAAAACTGAAACCAATTTTTAGACACTTCCAGAGAGGCCCACACACTGACTAAGGTGATTTATAAGAATACTGTGGTCTATGGTGTCAAATTCTGCACTCAGGAGTAAGAGAACAAGAACAGATATGTAGCTTGGGTCAACATTAACCAACGCAGTTTCTGTATTAAGGTTTATTCTACAACCTGACTGAAATTTGTCACAAAAAGAATGTTTACTTAAATAGTCTTTTAAGTGTGGAAAGACTGTTTTTTCTAGAATTTTACTTAAAAATGGTAGGTTAGAGAGGGGAGTCTAAATTCTTGAGCAGGTTTTAACTACTGCCTTCTTTAGACAATCTGGGAAGACCCCTGTATCTAATGATGAGTTAACTGTCAACTACACTAACAATTAGCACATCACAGATGTCTTTGTAATAGCATGTTGGGAGTCAATGACAAAGGAAAAGAGGAAGAAAGTGTAAAGGAGACATAAGTAAGACACTGTTGGCCCTAAGTGCTGAATGAAACTGTGTGGTAAAGTGCATTGTAGTCCATGATGGTGTTTAACTTTTTTTATAAAAGTGTGGCTCAGGCTTGTGGGTGTGGGTGATTGCTGGTGGAAAAGCCATGTGGCCGTAGGGTGTTCAATGGGGAAACTTGCTGACTACTTGTTCATGTGCAACTCTGCGGTTTCTTAAGGCAAGCACTTACACTCACAACAGATATAAGGAATCAGAGTAGGGAAGATCAAAAATTCACAAAATATATCAGGAATAAGTAGGGAAGATCAAAAATTCAAGAGAGAAAAATGTGAAAGCAGTAAAATTGGGTGATCAAGGCAGTGTGGTGGCAGGAGACACAATGGTTAGATGGTGCAGACAGCAAGAGGAACAGTGCTCCACTGGTTGGTTGCTCCTTCTAAGCACTGAAAACTTAAGTGAGTTTCTTTTAATAGCACAATGTTGAGGCACCCCTAATGTAAAAGACTGAGGAGGTACAAACAGGGATTCAGATAATTCACACACGAAAGGTCCAAATGAGGTGGCAGAAAGATCATTCATAAAGAAAACAGAAAGCAAAAAAAAAAAAATCCACAGGCGCAAACGGGCTGCAGTGGAACAGTAGCCTACCAATCGACAACCACTTTGCAGGACTAGAAAATATAGCACTGGACACTCCCTGTCTCCTCCTACTTATCCCACAAATCCCTATGGGAAACAATGTCAAAGAAAAACTAAACAGCAAAGAGAAAACCCAATGTAAAACCAATCCTTCACTCCCTGACACAAATGGCTGACCAAGAAAGAGCCAAACTAAACAGAAGGGTTAACGCTACCAGAAAGTGCTGTAAATGCTAACCATGGAGGAGGAGAATGTGATTGATATATGGTGCTCTGAGTGCAATGGCAGACATAGCACTACAAGTAATGTCATGTCAAGTATACATTTCAAAACCACTAGCAAGTGAAGAGTGAGGAACTGATTAAGTAACACTTGTCACAAACTAAACAATGATCTACAAATAATTAAAAAATAAAATATACAAAACAATGAAACCTATGTTTACAAAGAAATCCTGTAAACTTCCTTTAGACCATTCCTTATCCTATTAAGCAAAAAGAGAATAGTGTGTTCTAACTTGATGCAAATAGTGCACAGGAAGACTTAACTGCTACTTCAGATGCATGGATAAAGCTGAACTGAAACAATTACTACATGGGAACACAGAATGTAACCCTGAATACTCTCTGGAGAGTCAAACAGAGAATGTTAGTGGCCCAAGCCGAGCTGGATATATGAGAAAGCTAATTGTAGACCAACTTCATTTGCCTTTCTAATAACAGGATTTATCACATGCCTTTTCTGAGAAGTCATCACCGAATAATCAGGAGAAACCTTAATATGGGCTCTCTCATGGGCAACCTCTAATCTCTTATGGGACTCAGCCAACACTCATTGCTTATCAGGTTATTTTAGAATCCTGAAGATGAGAACATAAGGCTTGAAAAAAAATGATTGACTTGAGTACATCCTGTGGTCCATTTTAATCTCTAGAGTGGTTCCACTTAATGCTGGAAACTATTTTGACCAGGCTTTAGAGAGAAAAATAAGTGTATCATCTTTCCTTGAGTTTTACAGAGGCCTACAGTCCATATGTGTTTATCTGTGGTCACAGAACGTCTAGATCTGCCAGGTTTAATTTAAGTGAAGCAATATCTCTATGCAAGGATCCAATTTCTTCTTTGTGTTGTAAGAAACTGGAATATAGAAATCGCAGTTTGTTGTTTTAATTTAGGATTGCCCAGTGTTGATACCAGCAATCTCTGAACTCAACTCAGAACAGTGTCATTTCATATCGGCATTCAACACATTTGTTTATCCCATGAGGAAATTTTTCATCAATTTACAGTATGAAGCATCGGATTCTGCAGCGTCTGCTGTTTGCCTCGACTTCTTTGGTGAGTTGAAAGCTTCAAGGCAGGACATCCTGCACAAAAATATAAATAATTTTAGTCAAACATATTTAGTGAACAGTATTATTGGTAATATTGGCTCTGAGGCTAGGGATCTGCACTGGCAATCAGAAGATCGCCGGTTCGAATCCCGTAAATGCCAAAAGGGACTCTGCTCTGTTGGGCCCTTAAGCAAGGCCCTTAACCTGCAATTGCTGAGCGCTTTGAGTAGTGAGAAAAGCACTATATAAATGCAAAGAATTATTAATATTCCTAAAAGCTATTATAAATTTTAAATCAATCAAGAAAAAGAGTCATAGTGACTCTCACACACTTTGTTTTGTTCTTGTTACAAAGTAATTGGTCAAACAGGCACCAACGCATGATGATGGCATACACCCCTCTTTTCTGTCTTGAAGTCACCTAACCATTTGATTAACTTCTCCTTTGAAATTTCCAGTCACCAATGCCTTGTCTACTGAGCATTATGTTCTATTGAGAAACATGTAATACAGTTTAGATTTAGCTTGATTATTAATTATTCCATGATGCTATCTTGTTCTGTAGAAGTTAATGATTTGCTCATTTTATAGACCAAAATAATCCTGTTCAGAATTCATTTTCTTTGTATTTTCTGTCTCCGCTCTGAACAGCTATATGCTGCTAGTAGGATAATAATTGTTTTAACTTTTTGGAACTTTGCTGTCAATTAAAAACTATATTGCCAGAAATAACATCCACATCAACATTATTTCTAAGGATACAGAATAATCCTCTGGAAACATATAATCCTTTATTCATACATTGACACTCAAGGGATGTGCAACTCTCTGGCCACTGGTTTTCCATTGCCATTCGCCTACAATTTTTTTTTTATTTACTTCCAGATTAAGATCTCAGCTGTTTGCTTGAAGTATACTTCAGGTGAAACTATTTTTTAAACCAGTGGTGGACTTAATAAAAAAGAACCATAAATTAGAAAGGATTCATTTGTAAAAAAAAAAGGCATATGCAATACTATTTGTTGCAAACACCAACACAGAGACACCATGTGGAAGGAGCAGTTCAGACCTTTACAAATGGGTGTATTTGCTGTTTGATTCAACACAAACACAAGTTTTCTCCTAGTGATTCTAGTATACATTCTCAACACAGGGAACCGCTCTAAAAGAACTAATATGTGCTTGCCACTTTGATCACTTTTGTCGACCTTCATGTGGACTTCACAGGTCGCACTGTGTCATGTAGCTTCATACTTGTGGCCAACTCCTTGTAATCACCTCTCCAGCATTTAATCTCTCATAGCTCTTTCTAGCTGTGCATCTTCTCTTTGTCCTGCCCTCCAGCATTTCAGCCTCCCCAGCTTCTTCCATTACCGTAGGCCCTCCTCGCACATGCTCCTGTCACTCACTTCCTTCTGCCAGAACACCAGATTGGCTAGTAATCATTGCACTGGCCCCAGCCAATCTGTACACACTTTGTTCTTGACTGCCACATTATTTTTAATATACAGATAAAGCAAGTACATGATTAAAGTCATGAAACTAATACCCAAAAAACATTTTTGTCCTGAAACTTACTATTTATTGTTTTTCATTGTTATGATTCCGTTCAAGTCTCAAAACTCATAAAAACAGACCTGCCTCAGTGAACCTAGGCCCAGACTCAAATGGCAGGTACAAAAATTAGTCTAAAGTTTTTAAATATTAAATGCTTCAAAATTTACCAAATGTAGGAATGGGAAACCATTAACCTTTGGTTGAAAAGACAAACAAAAACTAAGTTTCTTAAATTTTTAAGGCTTTATTCAAAAAGAAGTACATGAAGGTAAGAGAAGAACAAAAAAAGAGCAAAAATATCTAATGAACTTGAACCATAAATAATACCTTAGAAGTGAAGCAGGGGTCGATAGCAAAAATAGTACTAATTAAATATAGGAACTAAAGACAGAAACACAATGCCAAAACTGCACTGAGTACTTAAGTTTCTCTTGTTATACAACTAGGGTAGTCCTCCAGCTACATCATCAGGTGGCCCTGCCTCCTTGGGCTCCACATAAGAGAGATGGGGCAGATAACAAAACACACTTAACTGTATTCTTAAAATAATGCAAAATAACAAATACATGATACAATACCATATAAATAAAATACAAACCAAAGAATTTATAACATTATATGAAAAATAATAATTGAAAAAACACAATAGTATGTGAATAAGAGCTTATAACAAATAATAGTGAACACAAAGAATTAATAAGGAAAAAGACCCCGACTGAAACATAGCAGTAGTGATGGCTCTTTTCATGAAGAATGGAAATAAAATTCTGTTAAAATAGCTTCACATAAAGACCCAGCTTAATCAACAGCAAATGATATTGAAACATTAGTGAAACAAAAATATTAAATTACTCATATTGCATATCCAAATTAAGGCCTCTCAAAGATCAAAAACGTTTCACACCTGTGTGTTTATGTTATAATATTATTAAATAAGGTACTTACAGAAAAGTTTTTAAAGTTTTACTTAGCAATCATTACCATCAACATGGAGTAACAGTTAAAAAATATATCATTTTTGGGGGGAGTATTCCTGAAAAATAATTAACTTGAAGAGACAGCGTTCTGTTGTGGTTTAGATTGGAGAGGGTGGTAGTAATAGTAGTATCATCGCATGTATAGAGTACAGTAACCATCATGCAACATGGTTCTGTCATAAATAAGAATACATTAAAATACAACTCTTCATTTTATTTAATAGAAAGCAGAAATTCTCCTGGACAATGATAATTTTCATAGTATATATATGATCCGTACATATACATGAGTGAACATAGATACAAATAAATCCATGTGTAAATATCTAATTATAGCAAAAAATCTAAATAAATTTGCATAACAATTAAAAGTATAAACACAGTAATATAGTGATTATTGTTTATATTGGTTGCTCAATACATTTAAGAAGGAACTGACTATTTCAACCTACAGCAGGAAATTCAAGAGATTCTAAAAGTGTTTTGCACTTCACAGAAGAAGCCAGGAATTCAAATACATCTGCTCATTGCTCAATTCAAGTCACAAATCAGATAGGCACTGGCCACTTGGGCTGCTCTCTAGCTTTGTGGACCTGTGACTTTATAGACACCCCTCAGCCTTAGAGGTGATTCTGGGTTTTGGCCAAGAAGAAATCGGGAGGCAGTGGACAATTAGCTTCAGTGAAGATTTGACTAACAGAGAGGTAATGTGAGCAAAAGAATCGAAGAGAGAAAAGAAGAGGTAAGGAGGAAGTGTTGGATAGGAGTTTCATTCATAAACACTAGATTTTGGAGGGGGTGACGGGACAAGCCACCCCAACAAATAGTGCAATTGCTAGGCTCAGTAAGACAAATGGAATTTATTTGTATCATATTAAATATTATACTTTCTTTCCCCACCCCCCATTTATTGGTTGAACAGAACCCATTAATCTCATGTTCTGCGCTCTTCTTGCTATTATTTTAAGTTTGATCAGACACCAAAGGGGAATCTCCAGCAAAAATATGTACATTTTATTTTATTTTGACGATTTAAATGACAAAGGCCATTTTGTGTTTTGCACTGTGCACATAAAATGTATTTATCACAAAAAAATCTATAGCAACTGCTACACTGTGCCACTGTGTCTTGTTGTGGGGGTATCACAGAGGGACCCCAATTCACCTACATTATCCCCAATTTAATGTCTTTCTGCTTATGCAGTCAGCAGCTGTCTTACTGCAATATCTTTCACTGACACTGATCATAGACAGACCAAACCAGGATTGACTGAAAGTGTCATTCATCATTCACTTACACAGAGACAGTAAAACAGTGAACAGCAGTCAAGCAGGGGAGTGAGTAAAACTTTTTTATTCACTCGATATAAGTAAATATCGGTAATTGCTAAAATGTACTTAAAGCTGTAATTACATATGAGAGTGACATTTACCCGAAATGTTACCTGGATGGATAGCAGCACTTGTCATTGAAGATTAGACACCCATTGTGCCTGATGTTCAGGTGGAAGGTGTTCTTGCTTTATGAAGCAAGACCCAGAATATCAATATGCATGAGCCCTGGAATTGATGTCTTTTTCACACTTCCCTGTGGCATTTTGAAGTATGAAAAGTGGGTCCAGCAACCTTCCCATGGTGTCCTCTGGCCCCTTGACCAACCCTGTCCAGGTCCTGTTTTTCTTCTCTGTTCTTCCATTAGTCAGTGTTTTACCCAAGACTCTTAAAGGATATGCGTTGGGTTTTACATCTTGGCCTCATGCTGATCTCAAACCCTGGTTATTGACGATTCTAGCCAGTCGTGTATTAGGTCAAGCAGCTCAGCCAGTGTAACACAGTAATTGCTGGACAAAGTACGATTAACTATAAACTTTTATGTATTTTTCTAGCATACGCTTTTATCACTATTTTGTTAAGTTCCTAATCAAATCCAGGCATTAGATATAGTAAATACACAGCATTATTATTTATTGGCAATCGTAGTCCATCACAATGTCATGGTCAATGCAAGGGCACAACCTCAGAAGCACCTTTTCATTAGTCTGCATAATTGTTCTCTTTTAAATGTTTTGATTCAAATATCAGGTTGGTTTTTGAAACATCATTATTTTATTGATACGGTTTTAATGTTTCCTCTATGAATGCATGATTTCCAAAATTCTTCTCAATTTTTCTCTTGCAGTTGGGTATGCCTGTGCATCAGTGAACAGCCTTTAATTTTGGAGGCATTGAGCTTTACTGTTTGCTTTGACACTCACTGACTTATGCAATAGTGAAATGATACATTGTGGTTTGTGATGTCATGATATATCATGATATTAATCAGAATGATTCATTGTATTTGAAAATAAATATTCTGTAACCTAATTAGTACAAATATCGATTGGACTAGATTTTTACTACTTTACCCTTTATAACATTTCTTTTAGTCCAGTTTAAACAAAGAATGCCATATTGCTGGCCTTTGAGGTTGTTTGGGGCGTTTGAAGTATTTAGATGCCATATCACTCTTAAGAACAGACACAGAAAATTGAATTAAGACTGATTCAGATGTTGCCCATTCACCATGTTTCCATGGCAGCTGTTTCCAAGTAGAATGATGTTGCAGCATAGAAAAGAGAGGGATTTGTTTCCATTGGCAGCATGTTGGTGGCGTAGCTGTAAACAAGCACACAAGTGAGTATGTGTTGTAGCAGCCTGGGAGCACATGCTGATTCATAGCTAGGCTGTTACACAAATCAAAAGCATCAAACCAACCCTGATGCTGCCTTATAAAAATCAGACACACCTACCAAATGTTTTCCATAAAAATGAAAGGAAATCATGCATTGGCACAGACGTCTGACACGAACTGGATCTTGAAAGATGAAAGCAGCTGATTTTTTTGAAGATTATGTTATATTCAAAAGAATTCTTCATTAGCGGCAATATTTTAGGCTCTCAAAGCATTGCATTGAAGAGAGTGGGTTCTGTCTTAGCCAAGGGAAATATATTTTTTGTCATAGTGACAATTTCTGGGGTGAATTGACTCAGGAGTAATTGCAAATGAGATGTTAATTATGAGAGTTATATATCGGAAGGTAATTTAGGCCCCCAGAGATCTGATTGTACAAGAGAGCTTCATAGAGTCTCATTGAGAACAGGAAACCAAGATATTGTTTTTAACCTTGTAGGTTAATTAGGCTAAAAATTTAATGTCCTATTTTTATGGTACCCAGAGGTGGCATAAGGCATTGTTAACTAGAACGATTTAGTGCTCATCTGTTTGTGGTATTTTAGTTTACATTCCCTGCTGTTACTTTTATTCTGAGATTCAAGTAAGGAAGACAGATGTTTCAAGGCAAGGTAGTTGTATTCACTAATAATAGTGTCTGAAAGTGGTGATGTGTAGCATCACTGTACTCTGTAGATGTGACAGTAATGACTCTATACATAAAGTTGTGAAGATATTTTAGAGACAGCAGAATATACAATGTGAACAGACAGTCTAAATATCACAATGAGATGCAATTCTCAGTATTTATTTTATTTACAGGACACCATTTTGTTTTTTACTGATCACCGTTATTTTGTCTTTACGTTTCATGGGCACTGACATTATCATTATGGTTGCTAGAGACTTTGATGGCTAGAATACAGTATTATGATGTTGTGTGGTTGTTTCCTTTTTTTTTTACCAAGTCTTCAGATTCAAATAAAATAAAATCAGAAATGGTATTTGAATTTTGACTTTGGTAAGTGCATCTCAAATTTGGTTTCAGTAATGACCTTTTTAGTGATTTTAGTTTTTCAGGTCTGTCTGTGTACTCATATGTCCAACTTGTCATTTCATTTTTGTTCTTTTGGACATGCCTTTTTACATCTTGTTACAATACTTCATTAGTGCCTTTCAGATGGTTCTTTAGACTTATGAACAATGCACCATATTTTCTTTATTTGCCTTTTTTTTGTTCCTATTCTTGCCTTCTTGTGGCTGAAACAGTCTTCAGAATTTTGGGTATTCTGGAGAGTGTGGAAGATTGAAATCCCACTAAATTCATAATAGATCTCTTCATCAAAATCCTTCAAAATACAATGAAAGAAAATAAATGAGTTCAGGAGCACATCCTTTACTTGGCAAATGTTTCCTGAGGGCCTTAAATATTAAATGTGTGAAATTTCAGGATCAGAAGGGGATACTCCTTTATGAAGACAACCGGGACACACATGATTTCAGTGTTAAATTTGCTCAAAATAAGTGTCTTTTTGTCATGAACTATGATAATTTTATTTTTTCCTTAAAAGCATTTACCCTGTAATAATGTCATTTATGGTCAGGAAGCATTTTGGTTAAGTATTTGAATTGTATGTGGTGCCCTTAATAATACCAATAGACCATTTTGCTTTATTTATACATCGTTGTTTTGATACCCCTGATTGCAAGTGTTATGTCCCCATCAATTTTGCAATAGTTTAAGTAGCAATTAAATGAAACATTTGCTACCGGACTTTGTGAATACATTTAAAAAACCTCTGTGCAAAATGATCTCCTGTTTATTTTCTGGTTTTGACCCTATTTTGTTTTCTTTTTCAAATTAGGAGTTTGTGTTTCTTTTTGGCTTAGTATCGAAATTTCATGTCCTCCCGGTTTCAGTTCTTACCTACATATTGACGTCTCTTCCAGGTTAGCCCCTTTAACCTGTCTGTTTGTTTTTTCCAACAGCAGAACACTTAAAATGCCATTAAGGACCAACTATTTACAGTAAGTCAGTACAATATGGACTTAGGAATTCAGTTGGACTAAAAGTGATACTTGGATACACACTATATATTTTAAACATCTAAGTAACCTGAGAAGACCTTGAAAACTCATCTGACCAACTGAATAAATAAAGCATGACCAGCCTATGAACATTCTTTTAATGGCAAAAAGAGAATTTTTTGTCAGGAATAATGCTATTTCAATTAACACAGTAGACTCTATTATTATTAATATTTATCATATAGTCTAGCAGATAATATGAGCAATTTAATTATTATCTAATTCTCTTTCCTATACAGTATTTCATCCATCCATCCATTCATTATCCAACCCACTATATCCTAACTACAGGGTCACGGGGGTCTGCTGGATCCAATCCCAGCCAACAGAAGGCGCAAGGCAGGAAACAAACCCTGGGCAGGGCGCCAGTCCACCGCACGGCACACACACACACACACCCACACACCAAGCACACACTAAGGACAATTTATGATCGCCAATTCACCTAACCTGCATGTCTTTGGACTGTTGGAGGAAACTGGTACACCTGGAGGAAACCCACGCAGGCACGGGGAGAACATGCAAACTCCACTCAGGGAGGACCCAGGATGCGATTCCAGGTCCCCTTACTGTGAGGCAGCAGCACTACCACTGTGCCACCGTGCCAACCTCAGTATTTCACAGCTGGTGAAAAATTACTATTGTATTAGACTGTTGCCATTATTTCAATTAAAACAATTGACTTTAATGACACCATACTATTCAAATCTTATAGACCAGGGGTCCTCAATCACGGTCCTGGAGAGCCGCAGTGGCTGCAGGTTTTTGCTCCAACCCAGTTGCTTAATAAAAAGCACTTATTGCTAAAGTAACACTTTTGCTTCACTTTAGTGATTTTGAGCCCATATTGCTTAATTTTGTCTTAAACAGCTATTTTAATTGCTCCTTATTATCAATAACACGCAAATGACAAGAGAGAGCAGCATTTCTCCATTTAGCTTATTTACATTTACACCTGTGTGTATTTATCTGCACTATTGGGTTTAATTAAATACTTGGAAGAAAAATGAAGAGTAAAAAGTGAAGGACTGAGAATTACTCGTCCATTTTAGCCTTCAAATCATTTGCATGATAGAAAGGGAAAGAAAATCTAGGATATGAGAATGACCTGACATAGCAGAGTTAATTTAATTTCATAGCTTGTTAGTGCTTTATTTCTAATTAAGCAACCAGGTCAGAACAAAAACCTGCAGCCACTGCGGCTCTCCAGGACTGGGATTGAGGACCCCTGTTATAGACAGATATTATTATTATACAGTTTCTTCACTTTGTATATATATATATGTATATATACAGTATATATAAATATATATTGTAATAATGAGCAGACTCGCACACTTAAAATGGTTTGGGGAAGCCACCCGTATAATATTCCTGGCTGCAAAAGGCTTTTGAATAGCACAGAGATGTTCTCAATACTGAGTCCAAAACAGAACTGCCAAGGGTTTGTAAAGATGGTGGCTATAAGGGATCAGACTGGAAGTGATGGTCTTCCGACGTCAATCTTTGCACCGGAAGTGATATTCTTCTCAGAACTGGAAGTGAAGTTATGTTGAGTGCTGGAAGCGAAGTCACCAGCTCTGAATCAGACAGGTTCTCCCACAGCTGGTCTGTAGAGATAACAGGAGAAGGTTTAGTGCACCCCGCCACCCCCTGGCCTGGCGTGGAATTACCTTTGCTTGGTCCATACAATGTCCTCCTACTTGCATGTGTGTGACAATATATATATATACTTACACAGTATATATAGAACATAAGAAATTTGACAAATGAGAGGAGACCATTCAGTCTATCAAGCTTGTTTGTTTAGGTGATAGCTAAGCTGTCCCAATATCTCATCCAGATTTCTTACTAAAGGTTGTCAAGGTTGCTGATTCAATTGCTTCCTCAAGTATGTGATTAACCCTGAAGCTTAAAGAAATCAAATGGATCTACTTTGTAGGACACATCCTTAAGTCCTCGGATGCACTTGGTTGCTCTCCTCTGCACAGTCTGAAGTGCTGCTGTGTTTTTGTACCATGGTGAACACAACTGCACACAATATTTCAGATGTAGCCTTACTAGTGAATTATATAGTTTGAGTCGTTTTTATGAAATTACCTAACATTTTCTTTGCATTTTTAATTGTTTCTGTACATTGCTTAGTCAATGAAACAGTTGTGTTATCATAAACCCCTAAATTCTTTTCAGAGGTTGCTTCCTGTATGGCAATGTCTTGTATTTATAATTGATGTTCTTTTTGCTCTAATGTAGCACTTTACATTTTTCTATATTAAACTGCATTTTACAAGTGTTCGCCCAGTTCGGAAGCTTTTTGAATTCTTTTTGCTGCCTCTGTGCTGTCTGCCATCTTTTCAATTGTAGTGCCATCTGCAAATTTCACAAGTTTACTTATTATACCAGAATCAATATCATTAATATAAACCAGAAAAAGTAATTGTCCAAGGATAGACCCCCTGAGGGACTCCACTGATGACCTGACTCTTTTGGAACATTCTCTTCTTATCTGTACTCTTTGTCTCCTGATGGTTTACCAACTAGAGACCCAGTTTTGTTGGTTGTCTCTGATGCTTACAGCATTTTCTTTGCATTTTTAATTGTTTCTGTTAATTGCTTAGTCAATGAAACAGTTGTGTTATCATAAACCCCTAAATTCTTTTCAGAGGTTGCTTCCTGTATTACCAACTAGAGACCCAGTTTTGTTGGTTGTCTCTGATGCTTACAGCATCTAGTTGCACAATTACTCTTTGGTGTGAGACCTTATCTCAAAGGCCTTTTGAATGTCTAAGTAAATTATGTTGTATGATTTGTCAGCTGCTCTGGTTGCTTCTTCAAATAACGTAAACGATTGTTTAATATAGTGAATTCAGAAAGTATTCTTACCCCTTTACTTTTTTCACATTTTATTATGTGATAACCTTGTGCTAAAATCATTTAAATAGATTTTTTCCCACATCAAGCAACACTCAATACTCCAAGAATAACAAAATGAAAACAGGATTTTAATTCTTTTTATAAAATGATTAAAAATTAAAACTGAAATATCACACTGGCAAAAGTTCCATACTGTTAGTTCCGAGTGCAACATTCACTGCGATATTCTTGGCTATTACAGTCTTAACTAAACGAGAGAAGAAAGATGGCAGCCTAGGCCAGAGGGTTTTCTGTGGCATTACCCACAAGGATGCACTGACAGAAAATGACAGTACAAATCTGTCAGTCAGCTAAATTTCTGTGTGGCCCAGTTCCCAAATTTCCTTGCACCTTGATTTGTTCAAAGAGGTTGACAAACATGTGGTTGTGTAGTATCCTCTTGGAAAGTGGCATGGAATAATTAAATATATGGTAGACTGAATAATAGTGTTTTTAACCATGATTGAAATATTCACACAGTGTCTGAACCCTGAACATTTGAAGGAGGGCCATTCCAGAGCCTGGGGGTTGAGGGAGTGAATGGGGTCAGGGGTTCCCTATATCAGAAGGTTCTGTCCCCTGCTGATTTTTTACTTATTCTTTGTGCCACTAGGAGACCAGAATTTTCAGAGCAAAGGTACACTGGTGGACAGTCTTTAAGTAGTAGGTTGTATAAATATTCTGGGGCAAGCACTTTTACAGCTCATAAAGCCACATCCAAGATTCCCGGAGAAGTAAACAAAAAAACCTTTTGCAAAACTAAAAGATGACTTTACTACAGTATCTAGTCTAAAGCATCTCAATATCAGTTTTCAGTTTGATATGGAAGTAGATATGTTAAGTATTGGATATGGCATCATTCTCTGTCAAAGATTTAGAGTTTGTGGTGGACCCCATCATTGTACTGCCATTTTGAAGAAATTAACTCCTACATAACAAAATTTGCTGTAAAATTACCCTTGGAAGAATAGGAACATTGGCTGAAAGGTGCAGCCTATAATGTTTACATAAAAATTCTATAATTTATAATTACTTCTGATTGTAATTAATTCTAATTCTAATTAATTATAATTAATTCTAAAGTTCCTTCTGTAATTTTTACATAAAAAGCTCACTTATTTAAAAACAGCCAAATCGTTAAATTCACATAAAGCTCATTGGGTTTTTGCTGTTTATCCAGTTTAGATTTATTATTTTGTTTTGAGCAGGAGGTAAAAATCAAATTGCAGACACATTAGCTAAGCATTTTCAAATAGAAAATCAGAACACTGAGCCAGAAAAAACTATATCTTAAAATAGTTTTGGTGAACCACTGGAGGTAATTGAAACATTCAAATATGTAACTACTAATATACCAGATACAAGAATTCTAGAAGGCTGAGTCTTCACAGAAAGGTTTTTGAATGTTGATGTGGTTCTGTTATCAACTCACGAAAGAGTTGTGAAAGTTATGAATCAAGATATAAAATATTATATTTTCAAGAATTAATAGTTATGAAATTTGTCGAACTTACTCCTAACATTATGTAACAACAACAACAACATTTATTTATATAGCATATTTTCATACAAACAGTAGCTTTACATAATAAAGAATAGAAAAATAAAAGACACAATAAGAAAACAAAATAAGTCAACATTAATTAACATAGAATAAGAGTAAGGTCCAATGGCCAGGGTGGACAAAAAAAAAAAACTCCAGATGGCTGGAGAAAAAATAAAATCTGTAGGGATTCCAGACCATGAGACCGCCCAGTCCCCTCTGGGCATTCTACCTAACATAAATGAAACAGTCCTCTTTGGATTTAGGGTTCTCACGGAAGGACTTGATGATGATGGTCACGTAGACTTCTGCCTTTTAATCCATCCATCATTGTTGGAGCATCATGAAGCTTTGAGTAGGTGGAGGTGGCGCAGGTCACCACTACAAAGAAACCGGAAAAAGAAACAGAAAGAGAGTAGGGTCAGTACGATTTTAGAGCCACCATGAATAGTTATTATGAAGAATTGAACATACAGAGTATCGGGATTAAATTAAGGTGAAGTTATAAAAGGCCATGTTAAAGTAATGTGTTTTCAGCAGTGTTTTAAAGTGCTCTACTGTATCAGCCTGGCGAATTCCTATTGGCAGGCTATTCCAGATTTTAGGTGCATAGCAGCAGAAGGCCGCCTCACCACTTCTTTTAAGTTTGTTGTTGGAATTCTAAGGAGACACTCATTTGAGGATCTGAGGTTACGATTTGGAATATAAGGTGTCAGACATTCCGATATATAAGATGGGGAGATTATTTAAGGCTTTATAAACCATAAGCAGAATTTTAAAGTCAATCCTGAATGACACAGGTAACCAGTGTAGTGACATCAAAACTGGAGAAATGTGTTCGGATTTTCTTTTCCTAGTTAGGATTCTAGCAGCTGCATTCTGCACTCGTTGCAAATGATTTATGTCTTTTTTGGGTAGTCCTGAGAGGAGTGTGTTACAGTAATCTAGTCTACTGAAAACAAATGCGTGAACTAATTTCTCAGCATCTTTCAATGATATAAGAGGTCTAACTTTTGCTATGTTTCTTAAGTGAAAAAATGCTGTCCTAGTGGTCTGATTAATATGCGATTTAAAATTCAGATTACAGTCAACGGTTACCCCTAAACTTTTTACCTCCGTCTTGACTTTTAATCCTAATGTATCCAGTTTATTTCTAATAGCCTCATTGTATCCATTATTGCCAATCACTAAGATTTCAGTTTTCTCTTTATTTAACTTGAGAAAGTTACTATTCATCCATTCTGAGATACAAGTCAGACATTGTGTTAGTGAATCGGGGTCATCAGGTGCTATTGATAAGTACAGCTGTGTGTCATCAGCATAGCTGTGGTAGCTCACGTTGTGCCCTGAGATAATCTGACCTAACGGAAGCATGTAGATTGAGAATAACAGCAGACCCAGGATAGAGCCTTGTGGAACACCATATAGGATATCATGTGTCTTGAGTTGTAATTACCACAACTAACAAAGAATTTTCTCCCTGTCAGGTAGGATTCAAACCAATTTAAGACACTGCCAGAGAGGCCCACCCATTGACTAAGGCGATTTCTAAGAATGTTATGATCAATGGTGTCAAATGCAGCACTCAGATCTAAGAGGATGAGAACAGATAAATGGCCTCTGTCTGCATTCACTCGCAAATCATTTACTACTTTAACGAGTGCAGTTTCTGTGCTGTGATTTGTTCTAAAACCCGACTGAAATTTATCAAGAATAGCAGGTTTATTTAGGTGGTCATTTAACTGCATAATGACTGCCTTCTCTAGAACTTTACTTAAGAAAGGCAGGTTAGAGATGGGTCTAAAATTTTCAAGAGCAGAGGGGTCGAGATTATGTTTCTTAAGAAGGGGTTTAACTACAGCAGTCTTAAGACAGTCTGGGAAGACCCCCATATCTAATGATGAATTTACTATGTCCAGAACATTAGCAATTAGCACGCCTGATACTTCTTTGAAAAACTTTGTTGGTATTGGGTCAAGGACGCAGGTGGAGGGTTTTAATTGAGAGATTATTTTTTGTAAATCAGGTAAATCTATCCTAGTGAAAGAGTTTAATTTGTTTATAACAGAATGCTGGGGTTTAGGAGGATCCTTAGTGTTGGAGGGATATACTATGTTATTTCTAATATCATTAATTTTTTGATTGAAAAATACAGCGATAGCCTCACAGGTTTTACTGGAAGTACTTAGGAGGCATTCCTTTGAGCTACCTGGGATTAGCAGACGATCAATTGTAGAAAATAAGACTCTGGGATTACTAGCATTGTTATTTATAATCTTAGAGAAATAGCAGCGCCTCTCAAGACGGACAGTGTTATTGTATTCTGTTATTTTAACTTTTAATATTTCATAGTGGATAGTAAGTTTAGTCTTCCTCCATTTACGCTCAGCTCTGCGGCATGTTCTCTTTAAATCAGACACTCTTTGGGTCTTCCATGGTATAACAATGCTAGAAGATTTTTAACTGTCTTTTCAGGTGCAACTATGTCAACAGCAGCTCTCACTTTAGTATTAAATCTTTCCACCTTACTATTTACATTATCCTCTCTATTATAGTTGGCACTATAAACGGACTGATTGCTTGGACTGATTGTAGGTATTCTTTCATTTTGGAAGTGTTGAATTTTTTTTTTTTTACTTTTAAGTCACCAATGTGTATTTATTTTATCTGGGTGAAGACTTTTAGTGTATCTGTTGTCATTAGGGAGAAGATCACTAATTAATATGGTGTTAGCAAGGCACTGCCATTTAACATGATGGCAAACTATCCATATTGTCCAAGATTCTGGATCCAAACCAAAACACATTTTGCCATGTAAATGTTTTTTAATTTGATCTTAACCAGGTTTATAAATATTTTTTTGCTGGTTTTCATATGAGACTTGATGCTTTTGGTTTTTTTTTTTGGATTTTCTCTCTTTTCCTTCCATTTGTCATTATTTTTGTTTTAGAATCAACTAACGCTTGTGAGGTCTGCTGTCAAAATAAATCTCGTGCAGATTATCCTGTAGGAACCATCACCTTTCCCTAACCAAGGTTGGGAAGATTTTTATTTACATTATATAGCTGACTTCCCTCTGTCATGTAGGTTTACCAACATTTTCATAATTAAAGACCAGTCCTTGAAGATTGCCCATTTCATATCTTTAAAGAAACTGCCAACTGGCAAGCAATTTATCCCTATTTATATTGAAGAATATCTTCATTTATATAGTTTCCTACATGTGTTATTTCAAATATGGATCCTCGGCTTATTTCCGTATTTTGGAACACACTTCTGTGTTAAAATAAGTATTCAGTTAAATTTAACCTAAAGATGTTACCAAAAGAGCAATAGGCAAACGAAACACATACACATAAATCATTGAGTAGTGTGGCATAGTGCTTAAGACTTTGGAATTCGAACCCTGAGGCTGTGGCTTCAAATCCTGCTACGCACACTGTTTGATCATAAGCAAGTCACTTGTCTAGCCTGTGTTGGGAAAAAAAGCAAAAGAAATGTAACCAATTGTATGTCAAATGTAAGTCGGAAATGATAAAGGCAACAGTCAAATAGGTAAATAATAATAATAAACAATGAAGATGTTGAGAAGTATCTTAAAAGCACTGCTTAAAGAGTACACATCAACATTAAACAATGGTGTACCTGCATGGCTGACCACCAGACTCCTCAAATTAGGCCTTAGAATCACTCTCTGCAAATGGATTTTGGACTTTACTATTTACGATTACAGAGTTTCAGCATTACATCCTCCACTCTGCTAAACATGGGAAGTATTTGTAGTGTGCTGAGCTCCCTTCTCTACTCCTAGTTCACCTGTGACTGTGTGGCCAGACACAACTCCAAATACTTCATTAAATTTGCTGTTGACACCAACATCATAGGCCTAATCACCAACAGTGACAAGACAGCTAACAGAGAAGACATTTAGCTGCTGACTCAGTAGTGCCAGGACAACAATCTCACCCTTAATGTGAGCAAAACTAAAGAGCTGGTCATAGACTTCAGGAAAGACAAGGTCAATCTCCACTGTCAGATTTCTTGCAGTGACAATCACATTTAAACTGAAATGTGCATAACACATTTCATCTCTTGTCAAGAATGTTCTCCATTGCTTCTGCTTCCTAAGATATTGCCTATAGCCATCTGTTCTCAATAAGTTCTGATGGTTCACAGTGGAGTCAATCCTCAGTGGCTCACATCTTGGTACGACACCTGCAAAGCACTGCAGAGAGAGATAAAGTAAGCATATGATTTTATCAGCACCCATATGTCTTCTGTTCAGGACATATAGAGTACCTGCTGCCTTGGAAAGGTAAACAGTATAATTAAAGACGTCAGCCATGCTGCACTGACACTTCTCTCACTCCTTGCAAACAGTACAGGAGCATTGGTGTTGGGACCGTTTGTACCCATAGGTCCTAAAGTTGCATAAGTCAATCATAAGGCCAAATATTGTAATATAATAGTGTGTGTATCAATGTTATATATATATATATATATATATATATATATATATATATATATATATATATATATATATATATATATATATATATATTAGTATATTATGTATATATAATCATGTGCATGCACATAGGGAACAGTTTAAAAGGCTCTGGTAATGGTAATGCTCCTCTACTTCAGAGATTGCCACTCTATGATAACGCCTTCTCTTTCTTTCCCTCCACAGACAAGAACATTGGCTGCTTTTCCACCACTGGTGGAACACTTCTGGTGTTCGTCCACCTTGACCTGCTTCTTCCTGCTGGAAACAGTCTTAACCTGAAGAACCACCTTCTTTGGTTGTCGTATTCACACTTCTGTCTGAAAAGATGCAGCTTAATGCTTTACCTCCGTTTTATTTCTCTGTTTTTGAGACTCCAGTTATATGGTTGCTTACCTACGGGTGTTCCAACATTCCTCACTATTTTTGCTATAGTATTAATGTACATACAGTATATACTGTAGATTGTCTTTGTTCTTTGTTCACATGACATTTAACTTGACTTGGCACATCTCAGGTTGGTTATGCTCTATTGCCTCTTGTTGAACTTATAAGACATGCATTTAGGTCTCCTCCACTGGGGATGTCCTCTTTACAGATTCAAGCCCATACTATGTTTGTTTGCTTTTATGACTTCTGTATAAAGTCTGGCACATTATTTAAAAACCATTTAAAAAAAGTAATCACTGGTTACATTAAACAATCCTTCTTTAAAATCCTGGATGAAAGAATAACTTAGTTTTTATATACCAAGAGGCCACAAAAATATTTTTCAAGAGACCTAAAGCAAAGGGACCTAACTTTCATTTCCATTTTTATTGGGTCTGAATAAATGCAAAATGAGATCACGAAAAAAATCAGGTAATAATTAAGTTGAACTCACTTGAGTGGTTATGGGAAGGGAATTTAACACTTCTTCAAGGCAAAGTTTTTCATTTGCTAAGCGACTGCAAAAATGTGATGGTTTTATATATTTGTGAGCTGAAGCAGTTAAGAGGAGCTCATGAACTCATAAATGTGAGAATACCAATTGCCATGTTGCCAAACTGTAATTTTTGTCTCATTAATAGTAAATAAATATGAGAAGAAAATCTTCCGGGAAACACTGCTAGGGAATACGAGGCATCTGATTGGACAGAAGGAATCTGGTAAACAAAAAATGTATTTATTTATAAATTTATTATGGGAAAAAATAAGATATTGCTGTCAAAATATATTATTTCATAGTATATGTTGAACCTAACATTATGATTTTTCTTCATCCATTTTAATTTTTCTGTGTACAAGAATAAATTATTTTTCTTTTGTGAGATATAACTCAGTGCAATGGCATGTGAGACCCTGACAACAGGAAGTGTAATAAATAAAATCTCATTTAGATTTTCAGCAGAACAAAAAGAAATCCCAATTATCTTGCCTTAAGCATCCTCCTTACAGTAATTAGACCATTTCCTGTCTCTAAATGTAATTGTTTCCTTTTAATGGATTCTCAAAGCATTTGTTTTGGGACCTGAATTGCTGTAAACAGCAGCACAGAGGCGGGCATGGATGGTGTAACCTTGGAAACTTTCTTATTGCAATACTAATGGATTAAAGCAGCAGTTACACCCTGATAGCCAGATCTGCAAGGAACAAACTGTTACCTCCTAGTATTGCTACGGGGTTAAAAGGAATATAGAAATTTAAAGCATGCCCGTAAGTTACATGTTTCTATATGGAGTACAAATTACTAGTAATTATACAGGTACACTGCGGTGGGCTGGCGCCCTGCCTGGGGTTTGTTTCCTGCCTTGTGCCCTGTGTTGGCTGTGATTGGCTCCAGCAGACCCTCGTGACCCTGTAGTTAGGATATAGCAGGTTGGATAATGGATGAATGGATACTGCATACAGGTGCATACTGTAATATTCATGAGTTGTTTGCATATGGTAACAGTATAACTTAATTTTTTTGTCTGCCTGCACTGCACCCCTGCATAATCTGTATTTATTTAAACACAAGCTTACGGTACCGAAAAGAGCAAAAGAATTTGTTTATAAATGGTAACGGATCTGGAAAATCCGATGACATTTTAATTGAGGTCATTGTAGAAGGTCCAGACTGAGGTATGTTCTACCTACTGGATTCAGAAAACATCATTATTGGGTCAAAAACTGGTGTGAAAAGAATTATAAAAATGACGATTTTTTCATTTGTTTCTAACTCTTTATTATTTATACTGACAGACAAGAACATGCAGATAACAAAATTCCTGAAGCACTGGTTTTGAGACAGAAACACAGATGTCAAGTGCCCAGTCAAATTCTCCTGAATCAGCTATTCTATTCAAAAGCTCAGTTTCTCTTTCATACAAGACTTTTATGGTAATGGTTAATTTAACAATATTTTATCAAAAATGCATGCTTGTAATATTGTGAGCATATTACTGGGTACCTCACGTTTGAGTTTTTTTTCATGGATGTGTTTACATTTCTTCAAACTGCATCCCTGTTCAAACCCATTTTGTCAGAAATTGTGTAATGATCTCCATAAATGTCAGCCATTTTTAACCTGCTTAGTCCTGAACAGGGTCACAGGGGCCTTCTAGAGCCTATCCCAGCCAGCATAAGGCACAAGGCAGGAACAAACCCTAGACAGGGCACAGTCTATCGTAGGACAAACACACAACAGCAACAACATTTATATATATATATATATATATATATAGCGGGCAGCACGGTAGCACACTGGTAGCGCTGCTGCCTCGCAGTTGGGAGACCCAGGTTCGCTTCCCAGGTCCTCCCTGCGTGGAGTTTGCATGTTCTCCCTGTGTCTGCGTGGGTTTCCTCCGGGTACTCCGGTTTCCTCCCACAGTCCAAAGACATGCAGGTTAGGTGGATTGCCGACTCTAAATTGGCCCTAGTGTGTGTTTGTGTGTGTCCTGCAGTGGGTTGGCACCCTGCCCAGGATTAGTTCCTGCCTTGTGCCCTGTGTTGGCTGGGATTGGCTCCAGCAGACCCCTGTGACCCTGTGTTCGGATTCAGCGGGTTGGATAATGGATGGATGGATATATATATAGCACATTTTCAAACAATGTTTTTCAAAGTGCTTTACAAGATGAAATAAAAACAACAACAATATTTATTTATATACCACATTTTCAAATAAATTATGTAGCTCAAAGTGCTTTACAGGATGAAAAAAGAGAAAAAAGGCAATATATAAAAATAAAATTAGGCAATACTAATTCAATAAAAGTAAGGTCCAATGGTCAGGGAGGACAGGAAAAAAAAAAACTCAGACAGAAAAAAACAAAATCTGCAGGGGTTCCAAGGCCACGAGACTGCTCAACCCCCTCTAGGCATTCTACCTAACATAAATGATCTCAATCAGTCCTCATGGTTTTCAGGCTTCACATGGAAGAACTTGATGATGATGGTCATGTGGACTTGTGGCCTTTAATCCATCAATGTAGGGACTGCATGGTGCTTTGATCAGGTGGTGGTGGCGAAGATCGCCACCACAGATAACCGGAAAAAGAACAGCAGAGAATGTAGGGGTTAGTATGGATTTCTGAGTCACCATGCATGATAATGATAATTAAATGCATATACAGAATATCAGGATTAAACTAAAATGAAGCTATTAGAAAGCCATGTTAAAATAATGAAATGAAGTTTCATGGAGTTAATAAGGAAGTCAATATATAAAACATAAAAAATAAACAAGATTAGGCAATATTATTATACAGTTCACATACAGACACACCAAACACACACTAGGGCCAATTTAGTATCACCAATCCACCTATCCTGCATGTCTTTAGACAGTGGGAGGAAACCGGAGCACCTGGAGGAAACCCATGCAAACATAGTGGAGAACATGCAAACTCTACACTGGGAGGACCTGGGGCATCATGCATAACGGTGTGCGTAGAATTCGCACTATAACATGACGTAAGCACAAAAGCCGAAATGTGCTTACACACAGAAAAATCTAGATGCAGGAATCTGTGCGTACTCCAACTTCCACGTTCTTCCACTCCATAAATTCCAGTCAGCGTGAAAAGTAACGTGCCCGCGCCTTCTGTCCCGCCCCCAACTCCTCCCAGAATTATGCCTCTATGAATATGCAAATCAATATAAATCGCCCTTAAGCTCAGGCTTCTGTGAAAAGACAATAGGAAAAGCACGGGGGAAAATATAAGAATTTCAGCGAATACCAAGTGGAGGCAAAAGAAAAACATACAATTTGTTGATTTAAACAGTGGTATAATCAACAAAAGGAAGTTGATCGAGTGACATAGCGTGTTGGAGAAACTTGAAAGCTCGAAAGTTGCACAGTGCCAGAATAAAAAAGAAGTCACATATCAAAGTCGCCATGAAAAGGCGAGTTGTAGCCCACCGTCTGAGCTTATTAGGGTACAGACAAAAAAATTAGGCACACAGTGGGAAAAAAGCACGAAATGTCAACTTTAATCTCGAAATTTCCACTTTAATCACGTACTTTATTTTGTCATTAAAGCAGAACATCATAAACTTCAGCTTAAAATAATTTCATTTACTAGTTTCTCAAATCCCATCATAACTAAAATAGCATGTTAAATGCTTTGTTTTGTATTTGATCTTCAATGTGCTCTCTGTGTGTGAATCACTACGTGCTTCCGTTCTTTCTCTTTCTCCGACAGGACACAGAATCCATTACATTTGTGATATTACAGCTCTCTGAATAATTAAAATACTGAGATGTATACGTGGTATCATTTTCATGATGATTGGAATGAAAGCATGTTATTAAACATGGAAACACGATGTCGCAGTGATTGTTCATGTCTCACACAAAATGCTGCTGCGCCATGTGCGACCTTCGATGAAATAATTTATTGTAGCAGTACTGTCTCTTTCAAACGTACTAACCTTCAATTCCTGTCCTTACTTTTCTTTACCCAAATACCAAATCGCCACACAATCAGCTCTGGAATAGACGTTAAGCCATCTGTAAGCTTACGACGACAATTCTTCAAAACTTTTAAGGAATATTGAAATATCTTCATAGTATGTGTTTAATTATTATATTCATCTATCCTTCCAGTGTCACGCCAGCCTCAGCAAATATACAGCGCAAGGCAGGAACAATACGTGATCTTGCTAGCACTGCGGCACCGTGTCCTCAAGTGTTTAATTATTAACAACTAGACATTAAGCCCATTACAATAACGTTCGCTAGAACAGTAGTGCATAAACATTAGTAGGACCAGTCTATATTAAATGGCAAGGACGTTGACTTCATTCTGTTTCTTGTCTTAATTTTTTTTGTCAAAAATATTTTTGCAAGAAGCTGTCACAGATGTCCAGGGACACTGCCTGGCCGGGACGCCTGGATAGTCCCCGACATGGACAATATTACTCCTCGGCCACGAGAGGGCAGCCGCCCGGGGCCATTTGGGGGCCACAGGGACAGAGCTGGGACACTCTTTATGAGAGGACGTGGCCACCGCCAAGGGGCGTCCAGACAGTTGGAGAAGCCTGGATGGCAACACTTCGACCACACCAGGAATTACTGCCGGAAGTAATTCCGAGGACACCCGGAGGGCTTCCAGATGCTTTCCTGACACTTCCACCACACCAGGAAGTGACGTCAAGGGGAGCACCTGGGGCTCATCCGGGTCATAATAAAAGGAGCCGCCTCCTTCCAGTGGATGAGCCAGAGTTGGGAGGATGGAGACGAAGCTTGTGAGGAGGAGGAGGAAGGAGGTCAAAGAGAAAGAGAGAAAGAAAGAGAGGAAGAGAAAGAGGAAGAAAGGAAGAGAGTTGGTGAGAGAAGGCATTGTGGTGCTCAAAATAAAAATAAAGGAGAGTATTTTGAACATCCTGGTGTTGGTCTGTCTGTGTTTGGGGTACGTTTTCCACAAAGCCTAAAGTAAAATAATATCCATCCATCCATCCATCCTCTTCCGCTTATCCGAGGTCGGGTCGCGGGGGCAGCAGCTTAAGCAGAGAGGCCCAGACTTCCCTCTCCCGGCCACTTCTTCCAGCTCTTCGGGAGAATCCCAAAGGCGTTCCCAGGCCAGCCGGAGACATAGTCCCTCCAGCGTGTCCTGGGTCTTCCCGGGCCTCCTCCCGGTTGGGCGTGCCGGAACACCTCACCAGGGAGGCGTCCAGGAGGCATCCTGATCAGATGCCGAGCCACCTCATCTGACTCCTCTCGATGCGGAGGAGCAGTGGCTCTACTCTGAGCCCCTCCCAGATGACTGAGCTTCTCACCCTATCTTTAAGGGAAAGCCCAGACACCCTGCGGAGGAAACTCATTTCAGCTGCTTGTATTAGCGATCTCGTTCTTTCGGTCACTACCCATAGCTCATGACCATAGGTGAGGGTAGGACCGTAGATCGACTGGTAAACTGAGAGCTTTGCCTTACGGCTCAGCTCCTTTTCACCACGACAGACCGATGCAGAGCCCATCACGCGGATGCCGCACCGATCCGCCTGTCATCTCACGCTCCATTCTTCCCTCACTCGTGAACAAGACCCGAGATACTTGAACTCCTCCACTTGGGGCAGGATCTCTCCCCAACCCTGAGAGGGCACTCCACCCTTTTCGGCTGAGGACCATGTCTCGGATTTGGAGGTGCTGATTCTCATCCCAGCCGCTTCACACTCAGCTGCGAACCGATCCAGAGAGCTGAAGATCACGGCCTGATGAAGCAAACAGGACAACATCATCTGCAAAAGCAGTGACCCAATCCTGAGTCCACCAAACGGACCCCTTCAACACCCTGGCTGCGCCTAGAAATTCTGTCCATAAAAGTTATGAACAGAATGGTGACAAAGGGCAGCCCTGGCGAGTCCAACTCTCACTGGAAGCGGGCTGACTTACTGCGGCAATGCGGACCAAGCTCTGACACGGTTGTACAGGACCGAACAGCTCTTATCAGGGGTCCGGTACCCCATACTCCCGGAGCACCCCCACAGGATTCCCGAGGGACACGGTCGAATGCCTTTTCCAAGTCCACAAAACACATGTAGACGGTGGGCAAACTCCCATGCACCCTCAGGACTCTGCTAAGGGTGAAGAGCTGGTCCACTGTTCGCGACCAGGGCGAAAACCACACTGTTCCTCCTGAATCCGAGGTTGACTATCCGGCGGACCCTCCTCTCCAGAACCCCGAATAGACTTTTCCAGGGAGGCTGAGGTGTGATCCCTCTATAGTTGGAACACACCCTCCGGTCCCCTTTTAAAGAGGGGACCACCACCCGGTCTGCCAATCCAGAGGCACTGTCCCGATGTCCATGCGATGTTGCAGAGGCGTGTCAACCAAGACAGTCCTACAACATCCAGAGCCTTAAGGAACTCGGTATCTCATCCACCCGGGGCCCTGCCACCAAGGAGTTTTTTGACCACCTCGGTGACTTCAGTCCCAGAGATGGGAGAGCCCACCTCAGAGTCCCCAGGCTCTGCTTCCTCATTGGAAGGCATGTTAGTGGGATTGAGGAGGTCTTGAAGTACTCCCCCACCGACCCACGTCAGTGAGGTCAGCAGCGCACCATCCCCACCATATACGGTGTTGACACTGCACTGCTTCCCCTCCTGAGGCGCGGACGGTGGACCAGAATCTCCTCGAAGCCGTCCAAAGTCGTTCTCCATGGCCTCTCCAAACTCCTCCCATGCCCGAGTTTTGCCTCAGCAACAACGAAGCCAGCGTTCGCTTGGCCTGCGGTACCTATCAGCTGCCTCCAGAGACCCACAGGACAAAAAGTCCTATAGGACTCCTTCTTCAGCTTGCGGCATCCCTCACCACCGGTGTCCACCACGGGTTCCGGGGATTGCCGCCACGACAGGCAAACGACCACATTGCGGCCACAGCTCCGGTCAGCCGCCTAAACAATAGAGGCACGGAACATGGCCCATTGGACTCAATGTCCCCACCTCCCTCGGGGCGTGGTTGAAGTTCTGCGGAGGTGGGAGTTGAAGCTACTTCTGACAGGGGACTCTGCCAGCCGTTCCCAGCAGACCCTCACAACACGTTTGGGCCTACCAGGTCTGACCGGCATCTTCCCCCACCATCGAAGCCAACTCACCACCAGGTGGTGATCAGTTGACAGCTCCGCCCCCTCTTCACCGAGTGTCCAAGACATATGGCGCAAGTCCGGCGACACCACCACAAAGTCGATCATCGACCTGAGGCCTAGGGTGTCCTGGTGCCAAGTGCACATATGAACACCCTTATGCTTGAACATGGTGTTCGTTATGGACAATCCGTGGCGAGCACAGAAGTCCAATAACAAAACACCGTTCGGGTTCAGATCGGGGGGGCCATTCCTCACAATCACGCCCTTCCAGGTCTCACTGTCATTGCCCGTGAGCATTGAAGTCTCCCAGCAAAGCGAGGGAATCCCAGAAGGTATGCCCTCTAGCACCCCTCAGAGACTCCAAAAGGGTGGATACTCCAAACTGCTGTTGGCGCATACGCACAAACAACAGTCAGGACCCTTCCCCCCACCCGAAGGCGGAGGGAGGCCACCCTCTCGTCCACTGGGGTAAATCCCAATGCACAGGCTCCAAGTCGGGGGACAATAAGTATGCCCACACCTGCTCGGCCCTCACGGGGCAACTCCAGAGTGGTAGAGAGTCCAGCCCCTCTCAAGGAGATTGGTTCCAGAGTCCAAGCTGTGCGTCGAGGTGAGTCAGACTATATCTAGCCGGAGCCTCTCGACCTCGCGCACTAGCTCAGGCTCCTTCCCCCTCAGAGAGGTGACATTCCACATCCCAAGAGCCAGTTTCTGTAGCCGAGGATCAGACCGCCAAGGTCCCCCTCGGCCACCACCCAACTCACACTGCACCCAACCTCCTTGGCCCCTCCCATAGGTGGTGAGCCCATGGGAGGAGGACCCACGTTACCTCTTGGGCTGTGCCCGCCGAGCCCCATGGGTGCAGGCCCGGCCACCAGGCGCTCGCCATCGAGCCCCACCCTCAGGCCTGGCTCCAGAGGGGGCCCCAGTGACCCGCGTCCGGGCAAGGGACAACGTCGTCCACAGTTTTTATTCTTCATTGGAGGTGTTGAACCGTTCTTTGTCTTAAGTGGCTCTACCAGGGGCATAAAGCCCCGGACAACTTAGCTCCTAGGATCATTTAGACACGCAAACCCCTCCACCACGATAAGGTGACAGCTCAAGGAGGGGAGTAAAATAATAACAAAAATAAAATAGAAATGTATATGATAATACAGTAAGTATAATTAATATTGCCTTAGTGTAAAACTTTGTAATAATCTGTAATACACAATATCTGAAGAAGATATTTAGGAAAAATTTTAAATTTTTTTACCTCATGAAATATTTCTATAAAATTTCATTACAGACATTTCTTGTAAATATTCTTTCTGAGTTTGGCAAGAGTTTGCCTTGTTCAGGACCATCTACAACCTTGACAACAACATCTGGAAAACTAACTCTTGATAATGAAACATATAACTGACCATGGCTGAATACTGGTTCTGGCAAGTAAATGCCAACTTTTTGTAAGGTTTGATCTTCTGAGTCTCTCTCTTTTAGCGTTTTTCTGACGCTCATTTTCTTTTTCTTCAATCGATCTATTTGCTCGTATTTTTCTTTGTCTTTCAGCCTTTCTTTTGTTGATGTTTACTTGTTGAGCTGACCGTTCTTCCAGGAGATGTTGCTTATATAGGATTTGATTGTCTGTGTCTTTTGTCCTACTTGACGTGTGCTTTTTTATTTTGGGTGGCATGTTGTTAGTAGATATGTCCGTAATATTTTCTCTTACAGTAATACTGGCTTGTATGTGGCTGTAATATGCGTCAGTGTATGGTGTGCCTTTAAATTTCTCTCGCAGTAATACTGGTTTGTATTTCCGTAAAATGCCTGTAATTTTCTTTGACAATAATACTGGCTTTGATGTCCATAATAGGCCTATGACTTTAATTTTCTGTCACAACAGTGGGCAATCAGCAGTGTCCCCAGCAACTGATGTAATGCGTGGCGTGCAGTTGATAATCGTGACTGTGTCGTCTCCCCAGCAAGTACTGTGCAGTACCCCAGCAAGTATTTTAATCTGCGCTGGCATGTAGCTGATTATTTTATGTGTGGCGTCTCCCCAGCAACGGATTTTATTTGCGCACCGCGACTACCTAATCAGCACTCTCCCCAGCAATGATGTCTTTTATTTGCTTATCATGCGCTGCCGCGGCAAGGCCATTCACTGTGTGCCCAGCTTCGAGTGTGTGGACACCTGGACGCACACAGGGCTTTTATTAAAGAGGATACAGATTATTTAAATGAAGTTAAAGTTTTATCTGTATAATATAATCAACATATTTTGCGGCATGTCATCTTTCTAATGATAACGTCATCATATGTAAATATGCGCTTTATAAAGTGGCACAGGTTGTGCAATATTATAACTGTAGTGCAGGTTTACAGTGGGGTAATTGTACTTATAAGTACAAACAGTTCTACAAGGAGCAATTGAGTGTGTTTATTCTCTATGATTGATCGTCTGCTAATCCCAGGTAACTCAAAGGAATGCCTTCTAAGTACTTCCAGTAAAACCTGTGAGGCTATCGCTGTATTTTTCAAACAAAAAATTAATGATATTAGAAATAACACAGTATATCTCCCCAACACTAAGGATCCTCCTAAACCCCAGCATTCTGCTATAAACAAATTAAACTCTTTCACTAGGATAGATTTACCTGATTTACAAAAAATAATCTCTCAATTAAAACCCTCCACCTGCGTCCTTGACCTAATACCAACAATTGTTTTCAAAGAAGTATCAGGCGTGCTAATTGATAATGTTCTTGACATAGTAAAGTCATCATTAGATACGGGGGTCTTCCCAGACTGTCTTAAGACTGCTGTAGTTAAACCCCTTCTTAAGAAACATAATCTCGACCCCTCGGCTCTTTTAGACCCATCTCTAACCTGCCTTTCTTAAGTAAAGTTCTGGAGAAGGCAGTCATTATGCAGTTAATGACCACCTAAATAAACCTGCTATTCTTGATAAATTTCAGTCGGGTTTTAGAACAAATCACAGCACAGAAACTGCACTCGTTAAAGTAGTAAATGATTTGCGAGTGAACGCAGACAGAGGCCATTTATCTGTTCTCATCCTCTTAGATCTGAGTGCTGCATTTGACACCATTGATCACAATATTCTTAGAAATCGCCTTAGTCAATGGGTGGGCCTCTCTGGCACAGTCTTAAATTGGTTTGAATCCTACCTGGCAGGTAGAAAATTCTTTGTTAGTTGTGGTAATCACATCTCAAAGACGCATGATATCCGATATGGTGTTCCACAAGGCTCTATCCTGGGTCCGTTGTTATTCTCAATCTATATGCTTCTGTTAGGTCAGATTATCTCAGAGCACAACGTGAGCTACCACAGCTATGCTGATGACACACAGCTGTATTTATCAATAGCACCTGATGACCCCGATTCTCTTCATTCACTAACACAATGTCTGACTTGTATCTCAGAATGGATGAATAGTAACTTTCTCAAGTTAAATAAAGAGAAAACTGAAATCTTAGTGATTGGTAATAATGGATACAATGAGACTATTAGAAATAAACTGGATACATTAGAATTAAAAGTCAAGATGGAGGTAAAAAGCTTAGGGGTAATTGTTGACTGTAATCTGAATTTAAAATCGCATATTCATCAGATCACTAGGACGGCATGTTTTCACTTAAGAAACATAAGTAAAGTTAGACCGCTTATATCACTGAAAGATGCTGAGAAATTAGTTCACGCGTTTGTTTTCAGTAGACTAGATTACTGTAACGCACTCCTCTCAGGACTACCCAAAAAGACATAAATCACTTGCAACGAGTGCAGAATGCAGCTACTAGAATCCTAACTAGGAAAAGAAAATCCAAACACATCTCTCCAGTTTTGATGTCACTACACTGGTTGCCTGTGTCATTCAGGATTGACTTTAAAATTCTGCTTATGGTTTATAAAGCCTTAAATAATCTCGCCCCATCTTATATATCAGAATGTCTGACACGTTATATTCCAAATCGTAACCTCAGATCCTCAAATGAGTGTCTTCTTAGAATTTCAAAAACAAAACTTAAAAGAAGTGGTGAGGCGGCCTTCTGCTGTTATGCACCTAAAATCTGGAATAGCCTGCCAATAGGAATTCGCCAGGCTAGTACAGTAGAGCACTTTAAAACACTGCTGAAAACACATTACTTTAACATGGCCTTTTTATAACTTCAATTTAACTTAATACTGATACTCTGTATGTTCAATTCTTCATAATAACTATTCATGGTGGCTCTAAAATCCGTACTGACCCCTACTCTCTCTTTTGTTTCCTTTTCCGGTTTCTTTGTGGTGGAGGCCACCACCTCCTACTCAAAGCATCATGATGCACCAACATTGATGGACTAAAAGCCAGAAGTCTACGTGATCATCATCAAGTCCTTCCATAACAACTCTAAATCCAAAGAGGACTGTTTCATTTATGTTAGGTAGAATGCCCAGAGGGGACTGGGCAGTCTAATGGTCTGGAATCCCTACAGATTTTTTTTTTTCTCCAGCCGTCTGGAGTTTTTTGTTTTTTCTGTCCACCCTGGCCATTGGACCTTACTCTTATTCTGTGTTAATTAATGTTGACTTATTTTATTTTCTTACTGTGTCTTTTATTTTTCTATTGTTCATTATGGAAAGCATTTTGAGCTACTTTTTGTATGAGAATGTGCTATATAAATAAATGTTGTTGTTGTTGTTATAGTTCTTGGGATGAAACTGTTTCTGAACCGCGAGGTCCATACAGGAAAGGCTTTGAAACGTCTTGCCGTGGCTGAGGCAGCATATGCTTGATGCTGTATACTGATTATTCTCTTTCCAATCAGCTGCTGCTGTGATTCACACTCAGATACAGTGATATAAATACTCCGAGTGGTGCAGTGAGAGTAATATGGAAAAAGATGATCTGCTGTGGCAACCCTTAAAGGGAGCAGCTGATAGAAGAAAAAGAAGAAGAAGAAGAAGGTGCAGTGAGCGTAACAACGCTACAGCAGTTATGGTATTTGGAATACTATGGCTATTCCCTGGACCATTATATTGTTACAAGTTAATTACAATCAGATGCATTACACTAATCAACAATATGTGGTTAGTTGCAGTGTATTTATAAAGCCGCGTCAGGAAAATAAGGTGTAATCACACAGGAACAGTAGCACTGCTTTGACGCTGGGTGCCGCCAGTCTGCAAAACTGAGCGGAGAACTTGCGTACAACAAGGTATGAGGTACCATGGAAAAGTGCGTGACTTTACACCAAGTGTAGGTTTTATATATCACGATTTGAACGTGGAAACATTCTTATGCAACATTTCTGTGTGTATGCACCGTTTATGCATGAGGCCCCTGGTCTCGTTATTGTGAGGCAGCAGCACTACCACTTAGCCACTGCGCCACATTCCCTGCCATGTACAGTATATGTAAGCTTAAAAATTGTTCTTGTCCCTCACTACAAACACCTTATAATGATCGACAAGGACATGCAGATAACAAAATTCCTGTACAATTGGGTTTGAGTAAGAATCAAATGTCAAGTGCCCAGTCAATTTCTCCTGAATCAGCTCTTCTATTCAAAAGCTCAGTTTCCTATGTGTGTGTTTTTATGTCATGCAAGAGAGGATTTTCTGGAAATGGTTAATTTAACAATATTTTATCAAAAATACATGTTTGGAACATTGTGAGCATATTACCGGGTATCTCACCTTTAAAGTTTTATCATGGATGTGTTTACATTTCTTCAAACTGGATCCCCATTCAAGCAGAATGAGTAAGAGATTAAAAAAAATCTATCATTTTTAGTTGGAGTATATCTTTATAAAAGATTTTAAGAACCCGAAAGTCTCTTACTTAACAAGCACCGTGACAAAACCATTTATGAAGCAAGTAATTTTTTATTAAAATACTAGATAAACATTTATTAAATACTAGCTGTGTAAGCCCATGCTGTAAAAAGTATGGGTTCTTAGAAACTATTGAAATTGTCAGAAAAAAAATGAAATGTAGAAATATTAGGTAATTGAAAGGAACTACTCTTGGCAGTTTCGTTTTGCTGATGTGCTCGCCTCACTTGTGTATTAACGGCTAAGTGACTTTGTCTTTCTTTGGAGGTTTCGTTTTATTGATATGCTCGCCTCGCTTGTGTATTAGAGGTGGGAGGAAAAGTAAAAGGGATACCATTTTGCTGATGTGTTCGCTTCACTTGTGTACTAGCGGCTGGACAGACACACATACTTCCACGCATAGACGTTTATATATAAGATGCTTTATCATTAAAATTAGATTATGAAAGAGATGAAATAATTCATTGTACGTGTAAGCTATAGAAGACATCCATCCATCTTAATCCAGTCATCTATACTAATAAAAGGCAAAGCCCTCACTGACTGACTGAATCACTCACTCACTCACTCACTGACTCACTCATCACTAATTCTCCAACTTCCCGTGTAGGTAGAAGGCTGAAATTTGGCAGGCTCATTCCTTACAGCTTACTTACAAAAGTTAAGCAGGTTTCATTTCGAAATTATATGCGTAACAGTCATAACGGTCGACAACGTTTGCCATGTTGAACATTCTTATTTATGGCCCCATCGTCACAAAATTTGGTGGGCGGCTTCCCTGCGCTAACCGAAAGCAATGTACATACTTATTTCGGTGGTATGATGCCACTGTCGGCCACCATATTGAACATTCCAACGTTACTAAATCTCCAAGTTCCTGTGTAGGTAGAAGGCTGAAATTTGGCAGGCTTATTCCTTACAGCTTACTTACAAAAGTTAAGCAGGTTTCATTTCAAAATTCTACACGTAATGGTCATAACGGAAGACGATGTCCGCCATGTTGAACTTTCTTATTTATAGCCCCATCTTCACGAAATTTGGTAGGCGGCTTCCCTGCGCTAACCGAAACCAATGTATGTACTTATCTCGGTGGTATGACGCCACTGTCGGCCGCCATATTGAACTTTGCAACGTTACTAATTCTCCATCTTCCCGTGTAGGTAGAAGGCTGAAATTTGCCAGGTTCATTCCTTACAGCTTACTTACAACAGTTAAGCAGGTTTCATTTTTTTCATTTCGAAATTCTACGTGTAACGGTCATAACGGTTGACAACGTTCGCCATGTTGAACATTCTTATTTATGGCCCCATCGTCACAAAATTTGGTAGGCGGCTTCCCTGCGCTAACCGAAAGCAATGTATATACTTATATCGGTGGTATGACGCCACTGTTGGCCGCCATATTGAATATTCCAACGTCACTAAATCTCCAGGTTCCTGTGTAGGTAGAAACTGAAATTTGGCAGGCTCATTCCTTACAGCTTATTTACAAAAGTTAATCAGGTTTCATTTTGAAATTCTACGCGTAATGGTCGACAAGTCCGCCATGATGAACTTTCTTATTTATGGCCCCATCTTCACGAAATTTGGTAGGCGGCGTCAAGGCGCTAACCGAAACCAATGTACGTACTTATTTCAGTGGTATGACACCACTGTCGACCGCCATATTGAACTTACCAACGGTCTTTGTTACTTATGGGCCCATCTTCAAGAAATTTGGTACGCGGGTTCCCAACGCTAACTGAATCCTACTTACGTACATATATATGTCCATAGCCTGCAGCTCGGTCACCGTGTGAGCGGCGTTGAGTCCCCCATCCTAACGCCTCCCATGTTGTTGGCTGCCTGCCTATATAAGGCTGTCCGTCGCTCCGGTCTCTACATTCCCTTCCATGCTTCGCCATGGGATTCATGTCTCCCTGCTGATAACTACAGCCTTTTTATTTAATGCACGGCTTCTCCGCTGCTTTATTGTTCGTTTATTACGATTATAGTTATTGTGTAGGTATTTTAGACTTACTTTACATTGTTCAGGTACCCATTTCCTTTATTGTTCCAACCGTACCCCCATTAACATGTCTATCGAGATGATCACCATCGATCAAACAACTGTCACTTACCGAGTGGTTTTCATGGCCGGAGATGGCACCTGCCTTTTCCATTCTCTTTGTTACATATTGCACAGCCATATCAGGCTCACTCTTGATATCTGGAGGAACGTTGTGTCTTATGTATTGAATGACTGGGACAGGTTCAAGGTGTGGACTGATGACGGTACAGGAGATAATTATACTACACAGTAGCACTATACGAGTGAAATGCTTAAGCCCTTCACCTACGGTTCTGCATGTGAGTTGATGGCTGCCACTGAATTGTTCGGTTGTCGCTTTCAAGTGTACTGAAATGGCCAAATATTTTACACCTTTCGACAACCGCCAATGCCTCTTAAACATCTTAGACTCACAGGTGACGATTTCAGTAGTGGACACTTTGATGTTTCTGAATGTTTAAACTCTCAAAAGCTGGATGTGAAGTTATCAATGAAACCGGTTGTATGCTTACAACGCTTGACAGATGCTGAATGTCTCTTCAACACAAGTCCTGCAAATACTGTCGTAATTGAAACAAACCATGAAACTCAAACCGATTATGACAGCAGCAATCCAGGCTGTGAGATTTGAGACAAGATTACTGTTCACATGGCCAACTGTACATTGCATGCTCAAGAGTAAGCTCAGCGCACAGCTTGGTCATATTACAACCGGAGGGCCGAACTCACAATGTGGTATACAAAGAGATCCTTAACAAATAATTGTTGGTATATTTTCCCTCAGTTTAAAAAGGTTTTATTTTCTTCTTAATAAAAATTTTAAGGCAGTACAGTACTTTGTATTGGTATCTAGTCAGAAAATAAAACCAAACTGCACATAAATAAAAGCAGACATACTGTATAGTGGTGCTACATTTAGTTTGTGTATTCTGTTGATCCCTACTATATCTATAAGCACATCTGTGTCCTCCCAAATCTTTAAGACATCCAATGGCCCAGTGTAAATGGCTGAGGCTGTGAGCAGGAGTGAGCCCTGAGGTGGTTTAGCTTGACTCTTACACTACACCTGATGCTGCTGTGATAGGTTCAGGCTCCCCAAACACTTGACAATAGTGAGTTCTGAAAAAGGCAATCAGGGATGGATAAAGCTATGTTTAACCTTGGAGTAAACTTCCAGCATTTCAAATTGGTGTTACATTTTAAAAAACTTAATAGCAGTTTTAAAATGAATTGAATGGAAGGTTCAATCCAAATGCTAAAATAGTGCAGGAAGGTGAGTACAAGTGAGTTTACATTGTGTGGAGGACTGCCGGCTTCCCATGCCGGTCCCCACCCCCAGGCCGCCAGGAGGAGCTCTCCTGGCAGCAGGATCGTGCCCCGAGGTCCAGCTGGGCCTTATGGACTTTGTAGTGTTGATACACAGCCCTGCTGGATACCTTGGGGACCACCAGGAGTCGCTGTGGGGGGGCTTATGGGCTCTGTAATGCCGTACGACCCGGGAGTACGTCACGGTCACGTGACGGGAGGAAATGTCGTGCTCCCGGGTTGAAGTGGTGGATTGATTGCCCTGACCCGGAAGGAATAAGGAACTGTGGACTGCTGGGACAGGAACACCTCCGGGTCAGGGGCTATAAAAGGACGATGCCTCAGTCCAGACACTGAGCTGTGCTGGGTGGGAGAGGAGCAAAGTGTCTGGGAGAGGTGGAGAGTATTGTTAGAGAGATTGTGTTTATTTAGTGATTAGTAGGAGTAATGTGGAGGGTGCTTTGTGCACATTGTTGTTAGACGAAAATAAAAAGTCTTGGACTTTTACCTGGTGTCTGGAGTTGTACCTGAGGGTTCAAAGGACCACTAGCGCCCCCTACTGCCACAATTGGAAAACTAAGTACTTATATAAAAATATGGTTATATGAGCCTGTAACTGACTAGTTTTTGGCATATTTTTCATTATCAATATCTACCTTGATCATTAGCTACTTAGCAAACAGAGAAATTGGTGAGCAGAATGACCACTGATGATTAAAAGAACTTACTTAGAATAAGTTACTCCTTTTGGTATGATCCACTTCTCCCCATTAAACAGTCCCATGTTCTTTTGTCTGTGTAATTCTTTGCATTCAGCCTTTTAGTATACTTGCTTCAAAACACCAGTGCTGCTCTCAGAGCTGTCGCCAGGGGAAGGCAACATTGACACCTTGCCCCGAGCAGTGGGAGGCTCTCTTGCGTGAGGTTAAAGCTGCAGCAAATGAAATGAAAACCCCTGGAGTGTTCAAATTAGGTTGGTGTCACAAAAGACAAAGACGTCCTATTGAGTCCGATGGATGTCACGCAGAATAAGATGATCAGGAATCTCAAGATCTAGAAATACAATTCAGAAAAGGCACGTTTCACATTATGATGGATTCCTTAATTTCAGAATATTCTGGGCATTTTGAAAGCCTAAACAATATATGTCGCTTTTTTTGTTCAATTTTAAACTTTAGGAGCATGAGCCCGGAGGAGATGTCAGCCTCTTGTACAAATTTAGATGCAAAATATTCAAAAGATCTGTCACATCATTTGATAGTTTAGGTGATTCACGTCAATAACGTGTATGACACAAATGTTAAGGTCCGAAGGTGGGCACTGTGATTATTGATATCGTATCATGAAATACACATACAGAAATAAAACGTTGCAAAAAGATACATTGAGTAATTTAAATTCAGAGCTACCAGACCCTCCACGAATCATGAGACACAACCTGCAATACGATATTATATACATTTAATTATGGCTGTGCGAAATTTCAATGTGATTGACGTTAAGCTTGAGTGTAGCATAAGCACATCACTCGATCAGCTTGGAAATGAAAAATTATCATAGTACAGAGCCAGGGTGCGCAGGTGCTCAGCCATAATTGTCAGGGGCCTTAGATTTTCTGTCGGCGGGACTGCTGCTCTGTTCTGATCCTTTACATGGTAAAACGTAATATTACATCTTTCAGCCATTAAAAGGGATATCATAAATTGGCACAAAGCATGGATTTATACAAATATGCACCATATGACAAAGTGATTTTCTGTTCATGATTGGTTCTTACCCCTTGTGTTAGATTTCAGCTCTTCATGACTCTATTAGAAAGGTGTGCTTAAAGATAAGCAACAGCTTTATGCTGTGACTATGTGGATTTCCAAAGCTCATTGCCTTCAGTTATAAGCTATGTAGGAAATTCAGCTTATAAGGTAATATTATTTGTAAATAAGGAAAACAAATTGTCCTCTGTCTCTGCAAAAAACAGATAAGTTAATCACAGAATCTGTTTTTTCTTTATTTAAATGTCCCTCTCTCCATATTTCCTGAGTTAAAGTAATGAATGAATGAAGATCATCTAACACAAGGTGGAAGCTTGCTCAGATTAGATCATAACAATGAGGACCACCATTAAGAACATGATTATGCTAAAATCACATGTATTCATGAGTGTATTACAAAAAAGGGCAAAGAGTTTAAATGACTATACTACTCAAGGTAGATTATAGGAGCCAAATGTCATTAACAGAGCACAAATGCTTGCGTGGAGGACTGCAAGTGATTAAATACCAGGAATTGAGGTGAAACCAAAAGGCCAAAAGCAAGAATGTTGTTTTATAGAATAGTGAGGAATTATATGAAAGACTGATTGTGAAAATATAATGTGTGAAAGAAAAATGTAACTAAATAATAGTTTACTGTTAAAAGGTTTGTTTTTTGAGCATTTTAATCTGAAATTTGGATGCCAATAATACCGCACCTCCATCTTTAAGATCCTTTATGTAATGATGTCACACATAGCAAGTTTGTCATGATATGTGACCAGCATTTTCTGCCTTTGCTGAAAACCAGATAGCAGTGAACATATACAAAAAATAATACACTTGTAATGCAGGGTGCTGGGGCACCGCCCTCCCTCGAAATATTTTAAAAATTCTAATTAAATTAATTAGGTAATGTAAAACTAATCATGAAATAAATGTGATTATTTGCACAACGTGCCTGGTGTCACTGCATGTCAACATTCATTAAAACTAGGTTCAAACTTGTGCTTAACATACACTGCAAAAAACGAAATCTAAGCAAGTGAAAAGTACTTATATCATGACGTTAAATCTTTTTTTCCTTATTGTAAGAATTATTGACTTGTCAAAAAACTTTATTTACAATTATTTAGCATGTTTTGAGAAATCTTGTCAAGTAAATTTTGCTTACCCCATTATCAGATTTTTTTGCTAAATAAAAGCAAAATAACTCATATAAACTTTTTTTTGTCTAGTTTTTGCATATGCATTTTTTGCAGTGTATACTGTATACTTGTGTATAACTTGGGTCTTGAAACAAGAAAAAACAATCATAAAATTAAACCCCAATTTATACGCCCGTTCAAAAATGCGACCCTTACATTTTTTTTAATATCCTCTGGCTTCCTACAATCTTGCATCAGTTTCTCAGACACATCAAATTTTGTTGCAACAGCGCAGTTACCAATTTCTTTCACTACTTCAACAACTTTTAATATAAACCAGCTTCATATTCTCTTCTGATCGAACGCTCCATTGTAGATAAGGGATGCTCTTACAATAAAGGTGTATGAGGGTGTGAGACACAAAAAACACAAAACAGAGCAAACGTCTCTCGGAATAGTTTGGGTATTACTATTACTTTCCCTTTGATTATTATCTCTCTTTATCTTTTATTATAATAAATTTACATTTTCCTTTATAGAAATTCTGTCTATTCCATGGTTGAGCAAAGCAGTGGCTCTCAGCAAAAAAGAGGACCATGAAAGGATTACATGTTTATTGTAGAAATCGATCACAAGTCATGTTAAGGTTTGGGTTGGGGTTTTAATCTGTGTCATTTTGTCACCTCTACAATTTTTTTATTCATTGCATTGACATATCGGTCACAGCAAAATGTTAAATAATAGTTTATTTCTGGGTTTTAAACACATGCTGCACATAGAGACACTCAAATATAGAAGGCTCTGTGCAACCACGGTGTGTTCAAACCCAATTAAAGTTTATTCATAAATTGTGCTTTTCTAGTTTTATTTTAATCTCTTTGTCATCTCAAGATGTTTTTGTTTGTTTATTCTTCTCTCTGTAGGTCTGTGATATCTTACTGAGACACACCAGGCAACGCTTTTACAAACCACCTTGTGAGTGCAACTTTGTTGCAGTGAGAAAGGTTTGAACCTTACAGGAAGGCATTTCCAATGCTGAATGGAAGCATAGTGAAGACAGAGCTTAGTCTCATCTACAGTAAGAGAGAGTTCAAAGGCTGTCTTCGTGCTTTGGACCTGTTCCAGTTACTTATGGAGAATAATCTTGAAGTCTTTTCAGAGACTGTCACTTTTCTGAAAATCCTAATAACCACACTAACCAAAACTTTAGAGAGGTGCTTCTCAACTTTGAAAAGGATTAAATGACTCAGGAGAGGATGACTACATTGGTCATGCTGTCAAAAGAGACTGAAATGAATCAGTTTAATCAGAAAGTAACTGAGAAGTTTTCAGGCCTGAAGGAAAGGAGGACAAATTTACCTTCAAGTAGTGTTACTGGGCTGTGTGTAGGCAACATTACAGTTTCTGTGTGTGTTTTTTCTTTTCTTTTCTTTTTGCATGAGTTATGTAGTGCTGCTTCAGTTTGTCCCCCCAAAAACTGCACCCTCTCCCAAATTTTTTTCACTAGCTGCCACTGCGTAGTGATAATATCACAAAACAAACAAATAATATAATACTTTGAAATACTAACCTAATAAGCCCAAAAGTAGTCATAACTCAGAGTTATACTACTACCAAAATGTCTTGATCTGTTCAGTTAGTCATTAAAATTGAATTATCAATAGTCACAGATGTCCTACATCCACTGTGTTCTAAAGAAAATGTGTGGACACTAATTGGTGCCACACACGTGAAAAGGAGACAACTAAAGGGCCTGAATAATGGTAATTCCACATCCGACCAGGGGCCAGCGGGGGACTCTAACTGTCTTTCTCAATCCATTGCAGACCTTTCTCGAGAAATCCCACCTGGTTCAGGCGCCTCTGATGATATCACGTCTGGTCCCGGTGCCTCTGACAACATCACTTCAATTTCTAGTGCCTCTGATGATGTCACTTCCGGTTCTGGCTCCTCTGATGATGTTACGTCCAGTGCTGGCAAATAAAGACGTCATCTTTATTGACAAGAATCAGTTCAGTTGTGAACTCTGATCTGTAAAGATCTGTGCAATACCTTAACCTTTTTGCAGCCAGGACATAATATGTGGGTGGCTGCCCCAAACCTTCTTGATATCTTTGTGTGCTCTTTGTGACGATAGCCACAGTCTAAAGTAGGAATGAAATTAGGAGAGGGGAGCTGGTAATAGAAACTAATCAAAGTCAAAACCAGGAGATCGAAAGTTAAGGAAACAAGCTGATAATGAGAAACCAAAATAGTAGTTAAAAAAGTATAGAGTGTTGAAAATCATTAAAGTACTCTGTTAAGAAAGACAAGATATAAACCAAAGGAGGTTGTCAAAATAGAGAAGACTGTAACCAGAAATCAATATTGTACTTATAGAAAATCAAGCAAGGATTTTAAGTTGTCTTCACAAACTTAGAAAATGAGGAAATGCACATCTCGGTACACTCCCAGTTGATCTTACTTAGTAACAATAAAACAACCGTCAACAGTAAGCACTCAAAATGTCAGCACACATTAGAAAATCAACAAGGCACAGCTGAGAATACATTCTATTTTTAACATTGTTAAAAGCACATTTATACAAGAAATAAACTTAACCACTGGCTTCAGTTCATGGGGTAATGAGTTGGTGGTGAGTTTCAGTAAGTGTTTGTGTCTGCGCCACTGCAAACAAAAGAAGAATTGGTAGAGTTTATACCTGTAAAGGTGAGTTACAAAGTCAGTCAAGGGATTCATTCACAGTGAGAACAACCATACAAAGACAAAAGAAGAAAATAAAGACAACATATACATGTAGAAACAACTCTTAATCAGAATCTCCTGCACCCAGCACTTCATTTTGTACAAAGTAAAATAAATTTGTGAGAAGTAGAATGGACTAAGGCCTTGTTTTAAAATTAGCGTGTTTATGAGTGAGGTAACTGACACATTGAGAAGACAACATTTATCTGTAGAGAGTGGTTCTAGATCCTTTATGAAAGCAGAAAAATGTTATGGAGGCAGAACATCAGGACCTGAAGATTTTCCGGTGCTCATAGAGTCCACAGCCTCCTTAGGTCCAGACGGTGTAATTGGAGAGTTCAGCTCAGTATCTTCTTCAGTGAGCTTGAGAAGGGATTGTTTCCCTAAAAATGGGCTGTTAGCAGAGCAAGAATTAATAGCATTAATAGCAAAATTGAAATAAATTCCTTAAATATGGAAGAGAACTTACTTCACAATGTTGAAATACAAACAGAGCATGCAATAAATATAAAGTTATATATATAATAAAACTAATGTCTGTGTGTATATGTCCATTCATCTGAGTAATCTGATTGGTTAGTTTGGCTTTGATGACTCGATTAAAAAAAGGAAGCGTTAGCATGAGGCATCCAAGAAAAAGTAATGGTGTAGGTGGCACTCCTTCAAAGACAGGAAGTACAAAAGCAGACAGGAGGCAAGTAAGGCGCTTAGAAGTGAGTAGGCTTTGCGGGAACACATTCGAGGAGAGTGTGTCAGTCAAAAGAGGTTCAGACACACAAGAATAGCAAGAAAAAGCCTCTAAAGGTACACATAGGTCAGGAGATATCAAATATTTTAAATTTATTAGGTTAAGTGGCCAGTATGTGTGTATATATACAGGATATATAGGTATGTGATAAGACACCATGGCGAGAAGGGTGCTGTTGCTGACATTCTCTTCTCGTCTCCCCACAGCTCTAAGAAACCACTAAGTGAGGGCACTTAGCCCCGTCCCTTTTGGTTCATGCGGTATGAGAAGCACAGCTCCCTGTAAGGAGGCATCTTTTACAAACAGAGTGACCCACTCGATAGAGTTCTAGTAATTGACCTTTAATTTGATGATGAGGAGCTGAATACTTTCGTTGTTATTTATCCATGGGGCTGCTAATAAAGATGCCAACAGGTGTGCCTTTTGTTGGACTTCCTTTAATTAAACAGCATGACCTGGTTGGTGTCCAAACTATTCTCCCTCTCCATGACCTGTCATTCCTGCATCTTTATTATTATATATATACAGGGTGAGTCCAAATTATGTTAACATTTGAATGGAGGAAACAATTTATTCACAAAACATAATTCATATGTGCAAGATGATTTACAGGAAACCTGTTCGCCATCATGTTCAACATACAAAAATCAACAAGCAACAGGAACATTTAAAGCCCTGACACACATTTCACGGGGAATTGATGATACCACAGTCCGTATTCTGCCCTTTGGGTCATTAATATGACGAACTTTCCTGCTATACACTCGCTTTAGTGGATTTTGAGCAGTGTTTCGGGTCATTGTCTTGTTGAAAGATCCAGTCCCGGCGCAGCCTCAGCTTTGTCACTAATTCCTGGACATTGGTCTCCAGAATCTGCTGATACTGAGTGGAATCCATGCGTCCCTTAACTTTAACAAGATTCCCAGTCCCTGCACTGGCCACACAGAACCACAGCATGATGGAACCACCACCCTATTTTACTGTAGGTAGCAGGTGTTTTTCTTGGAATGCTGTGTTCTTTTTCCTCCATGCATAACGCCCCTTGTTATGCCCAAATAACTCAATTTTAGTTTCATCAGTACACAGCACCTTATTCCAAAATGAAGCTGGCTTGTCCAAATGTGCTTGAGCATACCTCAAGCGACTCTGTTTGTGCTGTGGGCGGAGAAAAGGCTTCCTCTGCATCACTCTCGCATACAGCATCTCCTTGTGTAAAGTGAGCCGAATGGTTGAATGATGCACAGTGACTCCATCTGCTGCAAGATGATGTTGTAGGTCTGTGGGTTGACTCTGACTGTTCTCACCATTCGTCGCTTCTGTCTATCTGAAATCTTTCTTGGTCTGCCACTTCGAGCCTTAACTTGAACTGAGCCTGTGGTCTTCCATTTCCTCAATATGTTCCTAACTGTGGAAACAGACAGCTTAAATCTCTGGGACAGCTTTCTGTATCCTTCCCCTAAACCATGATGGTGAACAATCTTTGTCTTCAGGTCATTTGAGAGTTGTGTTGTGACCCCCATATTGCTACTCTTCAGAGAAAATTAAAGGAGGAGGGAAACTTACAATTGACCCCCTTAAATACTCTTTCTCATTATAGGATTCACCTGTGTATGTAGGTCAGGGGTCACTGAGCTTACCAAGCCAATTTGAGTTCCAATAATTAGTTCTAAAAGTTTTGGAATCAATAAAATGACAACGGTGCCCAAATTTATGCACCTGCCTGAATTTGTTTGAACAATTATTGCACACTTTCTGTAAATCCAATAAACTTCATTTCACTTCTCAAATATCACTGTGTGTGTCTCCTATATGATATATTTAACTGACATTTTTTATCGTAACAACCAACGATTTATACAGGAAAATAATGACTATTAACAAGGTTGCCCAAACTTTTGCATCCCACTGTATATGTCATGTCTTGATTTGTTCTGATTTAAAATAACACTAATTGCCTCATGGGCAATAAAAAGGAATTAAACAGAAGGACTTAGTAATTCAAGAAATTATACAATGCGTTAACAATCAAAATAAGAAAGCACTATAATCAGCCTTAGAAGCAGTTGTAACAAGAGTATGCAATGGTAAAATAATGAGTCTTTTTTGTTGAGATAAGTTTCCATTTTTGATTCCAAGCACAGCCACTGTGTAGAGCTTGTCTCTGTTCTTTTGTGTAAATGAGCAAGGCAATATTTCTGCGGGTAGCCCACGATGCACTGGTAGACATCCATCTATCTATATTATTTACAAAAGAAAATAGGTTTGTGTGTGGCATCTTTGCAAATCTGGCAATGTTGTGTTACAACAGCTGCTACATACTGACAAATTCCTATATTGTGAAATCATCCTGCCTTTGCGGCCAGCAGGCTTTTAAATGACGTCACTGAAAATTTAAGCAGCAAGGTCTTTGTGTCATTTCTTGGCTTTAGTTTATAGTTTGACAACCAGTGTGAGGTAATTTGCTGTGTTTGTAAGCACACAAAAGAGAAGGAATAGTCTGGGAAAATCCCAGTGCTGATGTAAGCATTATTTACAAGCTTGTGTCACATCTTTGTCACCTTATTTGGTAATGCAAAAGTATAACTAATGAACTATTAAAATCGAAACAGATTTTAAAATATTTCTTATTTAGTTGTGATCATCATATGAATCTTTTTTGTATGTAATTATAACACACAATTATCTATCTGATGATTTCTAAATGAGGAATATCCAAATGTAGGGGTAGGCTCTTAGTTTAAATTAAATTAGACAAATCCATGTAGAAAATGCATGCATGTGTTTTACATTACAGTCCAAAACACAGTTTGAAACGTGTAGACTTTCTCTGTAATCAGATTTATGAAGTTACCTTGACAATTGGGACATGAGAATTGCTGTTAAGAAGGCTTATATGACTCCAGTTCCCGATCCGCTTGATATCACTTAATTTTTTTTTCTTGTGGGCAGTGTGAGTTGCTTTATCCAGTAATCACAAAATGAAAATGAAGGCTTCATTTAAAACAAGAGTCTGGCTTGCTGGAGAAACTGCAGATGACCGTTGGAGTTTCAGAAGCACTACATTAAGTGTTTATTTGAATTGAAAACAAAAGAATTCTTTTATTTTCATTTATTTAAAAAAAACAAGTGGAAATCATGCTTTTTAATATAAAATATGTACACTGTTTTGTTCCTATTATGGTAGCAACTGCATACAAAAGACTAATATGGCAGTACTTTAAAGTCTTTCCCATTATGTATCATGGGCTAAGATGGGTTATGTAGCTGCTTCATGTTACACATGCTGGCATGTAATAGAAAATTATTACGAAAAATAGCAGATGTGCTCCCATACACTTTTGTCTTTCTCTATATCTCCATACATATATATACAATATATTTAATAGAGAACCCAGTGCTCCAGTATCTATAACTATTGCTTCTCAGTTCCCTAAGCATGATGTGCTCCCTCTGTCTATATGAGTTTTTTCTGTGTATTTTGTGGATTATGTCAATTGGTGTCAGCAAACTACTGACTGTAGGAACATGCATGAAGGTGCCCTGTGATTGACTGGAGCTGCATCTGCAACTAATGCCATTAGGACAGACTTCAGTCCCCACAATCATGAGTTGGGTTTGGTTTTATATACAGTGGGTACAGAAAGTATTCAGACCCCCTTCAATTTTTCACTCTTTGTTATATTGCAGCCATTTGCTAAAATCATTTAAATTAATTTTTCCCTCATTAATGTACACACAGCACCCCATATTGACAGACAAAAAAAGAATTTTTGAAATTGTTGCAGATTTATTAAAAAAAACAAACTGAAATATCACATGGTCCTAAGTATTCAGACCCTTTGCTCAGTATTTAGTAGAAGCATCCTTTTGAGCTAATACAGCCATGAGTCTTCTTGGGAAAGATGCAACAAGATTTTCACATCCGGATTTGGGGATCCTCTGCCATTCCTCCTTGCAGATCCTCTCCAGTTCTGTCAGGTTGGATGGTAAACGTTGGTGGACAGCCATTTTTAGGTCTCTCCAGAGATGCTCAACTGGGTTTAAGTCAGGGCTCTGGCTGGCCCATTCAAGAACAGTCACAGAGTTGTTGTGAAGCCACTCCTTCGTTATTTTAGCTGTGTGCTTAGGGTCATTGTCTTGTTGGAAGGTAAACCTTCGGCCCAGTCTGAGGTCCTTAGCACTCTGGAGAAGGTTTTGTCCAAGATATCCCTGTACTTGGCGCATTCATCTTTCCTCGATTGCAACCAGTCGTCCTGTCCCTGCAGCTGAAAAACACCCCCACAGCATGATGCTGCCACCGCCATGCTTCACTGTGGGGACTGTATTGGACAAGTGATGAGCAGTGCCTGGTTGTCTCCACACATACCGCTTAGAATTAAGGTCAAAAAGTTCTATCTTGGAGTTTGCTAAAAGACACCTGAAGGACTCTGAGATGGTGAGAAATAAGATTCTCTGGTCTGATGAGACCAAGATAGAACTTTTTGGCCTTAATTCTAAGCAGCGTGGCACTCCGAACATTTAAAAGCCTGTACAGCTGCTGTCCTACTCTTTGTCTTTTATTTCTGGCCCTTGGTGTGGTTAAATCTCTTGGCTCAAAGTCTCATCTCACAGGATGTGAGTTCTTGATATTTTTTAGTTTATAATTTTAAAACAGAATAAGAATCTGAAAATCTAACAACATCACATTAAATTTTGAAAAATTTTGAAAAGAATGATACCAAACATACTGTATATATGTAGGGTTTAAAATAAGCCTGATTTAAAGTGTGACAGAAAACGTGACATAAAAAGTCACATAAAATCGTTGCACTTTTAAGCTTAGTATTTTATACAGTATGCAGTAATCCCTCGCTATATCGCGCTTCGACTTTCGCGGCTTCACTCTATCGCGGATTTTAAATGTAAGCATATCTAAATATATATCACGGATTTTTCGCTGGTTCGCGGATTTCTGTGGACAATGGGTCTTTTAATTTAAAGTACATGCTTCCTCAGTATGTTTGCCCAGTTTATTTCATACAAGGGACGCTATTGGCAGATGGCTGAGAAGCTACCCAATCAGAGCACGTATTACATATTAACTAAAACTCCTCAATGATATACGATGTGTTTCCCCGAGCGGATTGTTTGCTTTTCTCTGTCTTTCTCTGACATTCTCTGCGCCTGACGGAGGGGGTGTGAGCAGAGGGGCTGTTTGCCTAGAGGATATGGACGCTCCTCTAAGAAATGAAAGCACGTATTGATTTTTTGATTGTTTGCTTTAATCTCGTGCGCTCTCTCTCTCTGACGTTCTCTGCGCCTGACGAAGGGGGTGTGGGCAGAGGGGCTGTTTGCACAGAGGCTGTTTGTTTAGAAGATAAGGAGGCTACTATAAAAAATGCTGAAAGACTACCATCACACAGCTCCCTTCTTTGCGGCTGCTTTATCGCGGTGCTCATACTTAAAAGCCCAACAGCATGTATTGATTTTTTGATTGTTTGCTTTTCTTAGCGAGTGCTCTCTCTGACTTTCTCTGCTCCTGAAGGCGCTCGTTTGAAGAGAAGATATGTTTGCATTCTTTTAATTGTGAGAAAGAACTGTCATCTCTGTCTTGTCATGGAGCACAGTTTAAACTTTTGACTAAAGGGTGCTATTTCATGTCTAGAGGGCTCTAATAATGTTAACAGTGTGGGTGAGTTTATAAGGGCTTAAAATATATAAAAATAATCATACAAACATGTGGTTTCTACTTTGGATTTTCATCTATCGTGGGGGGTTCTGGAACGCAATCCCCGCGATCGAGGAGGGATTACTGTATATAGAGTAGATATACAGTACAGTGCTCTCCGTAATGTTTGAGACAAAGACACATTTTACATTGATTTACCCCTCTGCTCCACACTTTAAAATTACAAATCACATAATTCAGATGTGATTAAAGTGCACAGTGCAGACTTTAATTTAACGGTATTTGCATACACATCGGTCACACCATGTAGAAGTTACAACAATAATCAGTTTTTACAATTGAGGACATTTTGTGTAAAATTGTCTTTAACAAGGCATTTCTTTCAAATTATACTCACATATTTATGCTATTATATAATATTTAATACAGAACTATCCTAAGTGTTGAGAAGAAAGTAATAGAATTTTTTAATTTTCTTCGGTTTAAGGTTATGTTTCTGATTATGTTCCTGTCTTATTTACGAGCTGAGAAGCTTGGAGAAAATTTGTATTCAGAACTTGTCATGTATTATTGCAGAGGGACCAATTTTGCACAAACTGCACCAGAATATAGTATAGTATAGAATATGATGTGAATTAACTGAGAACTGGAAAAATGGAATGAAATTAATGATAAAGAAACACTGGACTTGGAAAAGCAATGAGAAGCCATACATTTATGTAGGCTGCTTCACTATAAAACAAGGATTTAGCAAAGAGGACTAATGCTTCTGAGTACTGGTGTAAGGAAGGAAAATATAGAAGATAAGGAGAAGAGGACCTATTGGAAGAGTATGTTAACAGAAAACAAAGAAAGATTACAATATGCATGCTTTCGAGGCAACTCAGGCACCTTCTTCAGGCAAGATGTAATTAAAATGTACATCTTGCCTGAAGAAGGGCCCTGAGTTAACTCGAAAGCTTGCATATTGTAATCTTTATAGTTAGCCAATAAAAGGTGTCATTTTGCTTAACTTCTCACTACATTCATAATGGCTAACATGGTACAACACCCTAGTACTACAGAAAACAAAGAAAATATCCAGCTCAGCACAAGGAAATAAGATGAAGGCCTTATGGTTAAATGAATCAGAAAACCCTACTGTATGCACTTTATACCTCAAAGAAGTGACACACCTTGATTCCACATCTGAAGGAGGGTGACCAATTCATGTTAGTTACTTAAAATATCTCTAGGTAAGGCATCATTTTGTGGTCAGCTTTCTTCAGAACAGGCCACGTGCCTGTCTCAATATAGCTGCCGAGCTGTTCTCTTCATTGTGTTGTCCTTTTCAGTTCATGGTGTGAGATAGTTATTCATCAATTTGGTAAGAGAGAGAAAACGAGGTAAAGCAAGCAAATTTATAGGTTTTCTGTCCAACCCCTAGAGCCAATAGGGCATCCTGGTACTTAAAAGAGTTTTGATACAAGACAGTTCCAAACAGCCATACTTCAGACCAATGGGGAGACAGAATACCTTCACATCTGCCATGTGTTAAGGTCGAATTTGGCAGTTAGGCAGTCTGGCTTTCCTGTGGGGTTTGACTGAGAGACTTTAGCAGAGAAATATTGGTCAAACTTGTTTGAGGCACTTCCTCTAACCCTGTTGTAAAATTACAAAGAAACTCATTCCTAAAAGTGGGAAAGGGGTTCTTAAACCATTCAACCATTGGTCTTATTATCTGTAATGTAACACTAATGTTACATTACTTTGTCTAAGTTATTGTCTAAATAAAAATCAAGGAGTATTGTGGTGAGATTTTGTAATGCATTTATGCCAGTAAAGCACTAAGTGCTTTTTTGGTCACATGTTGCAAAAGCAACATTATAGACAGAGATATGCTGTGCGGAATAAAGGATCCAAGGTCATCCATGTTCTATTCTTACAGACTAATAGAGTTAATCCTTTTTTATACAGACTAAACTGCAGGGGGGTATAATATACAAGAATTATTTCAGTTCAATAATTAATCAGTATGTAAGGCCACTATTGGACATTATGGGAAGGTTCATTCAAAGCAGAAGTCAGGCAGCTAAGTCTCAGATGAAGGACCAAAGAAATCAACAATAAGCAAATGAGTTACGTAGCTAATCACATGAGCCTGACAGACTCAATCGCCTCCACTCCTTTGTAAAACTTCTCACATTCTTATATGCTTACAACAGATGACTATTTTAACAATATAGTCCTCACTGGGTTCTCCAAACTCACTCTTGAACTTCTTATTGCAGAAATTCTGTATGGTTGCTTTTTAAAACTGGTTGCATACAAAAGCAGTGGGATGAGGCTTGAAACACTATGGCCAGGATGCACATTTGATCAAGTGAAATGCACAGAGAAGTAAAGGTCTTCCAAGAAGCCTGTATTCAGAGGGGACTGGGCAGTCTAATGGTCTGGAATCCCTACAGATTTTATTTTTTCTCCAGCCGTCTGGCAATTCGACCTTACTCTTATTCTATGTTAATTAATGTTGACTTATTTTATTTTCTTATTGTGTCTTTTATTTTTCTATTCTTTATTATGTAAAGCACTTTGAGCTACTGTTTGTATGAAAATGTGCTATATAAATAAATGTTGTTGTTGTATTTTGTTTACTAACACTGCACTGGTAGGTAGAATGACCATCTAGCATTAGCTGAAACTGAGGCAGTCGTTCCACTCCATAACTTAACATTTTTATGTGAACAGAAAATTCATTACATAAAATTCAAAGTGGGTTTGGAAAATTGATGGATGAGTGGGGGCATGGATCATATGAGATACAGTAACTAATGTCAACTGATGTCATATAAAGGATGTCTTCATCTAATCTATATAGTTATAGGAATACAGTTTTTATTAGAATGTATATAATTATTTCATTGCAAATGTGATTCTGGCATACTAGAGAAATAACATTAATCTAAAAATTATATGACTTTGAAAATATGGGATATAAAAAGAAGCCTCAAAACCCTACTAAACAGCTTATCCCAACAGCTTCAGGAGCAGGGCAGGAGCCAGCTCACAACAGGGTGCCAACTTGTTAACACACCTATACTGGGCCACCTTAGATTTGCCAGTTAACCTAACATGCATGTGTTTTAGATTTGGGCAGATCATGAGAATATAAACCTTTGAATAATAATGAAAAGATGTTAAGAAATTATCCACTGCCTCACTCTGTATTATACAGTATCATAAAGAACTTTACTACAACAATCAGTCTATGACTTGCATTGTTTTTCTCATATAGGCCTGTGGAGACATTACAGAATAATGTGTCTCAGCTGTAGGCGTGATTCTCCCCCACAGATACGAACATGGTGGCCACTTGGAGCTGCTAATTAGCCTTACATCATGCTTTTAATACAATGGGAAGAAAATGCAACCTGGGAGGTAGCTTTCATAATGATGGGACATGCATGTCTATCTGTTCTTTAGTGCTATAACCCAGGTAGTAGGAGGCATCAAGTCAAGCATTCACAAAAAGAGAATAACAAACATTGCTTGAAAAAAAACTCCACAGATACCACACAAGAGAATAACTTTCTACAGACAAAACAATCGGAAAGTAAAACGCAACTCAAGAGGGTAATCGGAAAGCAGTGCCAGAATGGTTGTAGCGTCATTCCAGACGTGCAGTCTAAATAATAACAAAAATAACTTCTAATTGGAGAAATGAGGAAAGATAAGACCAGCAGCTCAATATCAGCATTACACTATGCAATCTTTGTTTGCCTTTTCCTTTTTAATTGCTGGTGCTGTTGCAGAGGTCTCTTGTTTCACTGGTTCCTGTTTTCGTGGTGTCTATAAACAAGTTTTACATGGATGATCAGAGCTTACTCCATATTGTCTGTTGAAAATATGTAGAATTAAGTTTCTGAATTTATTTTTCTTATATATAGTATATAATAATTTTAAGAAGTATTATCTGCTTTCACATTAACTTAATTAAAAAAAAAAGTGTTAACAAATACTGTGATGAACCTTTGATCACACTGCTCCTAAAAATGGGAATGTGTTCAGTATTTGCCATTATAAATCGTCTTGTTGTTTCAATATGTGTGACTCCTAATGAAACTTACAATATTCCATTGCACTCAAAAGTTACAAAGTCAATTCATAGTTAAAAGGTAATTAGTAGACTGGACAAATAAACAGAAGGTACCTCTCGATTACATATAAGAGCATATAAAGCTGTGCAAACACAAGCAGCAAGGTTAAGGCAGACACCTCCAAACCTTCCTTTATGAAAATTAAGAAATCCTGGTAATAAACAGTAGATTGGCTGCAGCATTGCTACCACTCTAGTCAATGCTCAAAGTATAACCTATGACCTCTGGTTTACCAGCTCATGTTGATGTTTTTTTTCAAAATGGATGTGATTTTGTCTACTGGATATGCCATGCATCCACGTATCTGCATCATGCTTCTTGAAACATGCATAAGAAACATAAGAAATGTGACAAACGCTAGGAGACCATTCAGTCCATTGAGCTTGTTTGTTTAGCTAATAGCTAAATTGTCCCAATATCTCATCCAGATTCTTCTTGAAGGTTGTCAAGGTTTCTGCTTCAACTACACGTTTTGATAATCTATTCCAATGTTCCACAACTCTTTGCATAAAGAAGTGCTTCCTGGCTTCAGTTTTAAATGCACTTCCCCATAATTTCCATTAATGTTCTGGATTGCATAATTCACACTTAATCTGAATAAAATGGTTTCTACTTTAGCAATGCCTTTGAGGATTTTAAATACCTGGATTACATTAGGTCTGCTTGAAATGATACAGGTTTAATTCTTGGAGTCTGTCATAGGACATGTCCTTAAGTCCTATGTCACTTAGTTGCTTTTCTCTGTGTAGCTTCAAGTGCAGCTATGTCTTTCCTGCAGAGTGGTGATCATAACCGCACACGATACTCCAGATGTAGCAGCCATGCCACTTGCACTTCAGAACCGGTCTTCCACATGAAGTTAAGCAGGCCTGACCTGTACTTGGATGAGAGACCATTCAGGAAAAGGCCAGTAAGGGGCACTTACCCTGTGATCTGAATGTGGATTCCAATGCCCCAATGCTGTGCTGTACAAATGGTGCCGTCCTTCAGATGAGACATAAATTGGAGGTCCTGACTCTGTGTGGTCATAAATGAACATTGGGCATTCTTCTTAAAGAGTAAGGTGTATCCCAATGTCCAGGCTAAATAGTCCACAACGGCTTAGTCATTGTGGCCCCCTAATCATTCACTGTCTTTAAGTGGCTGTCTCTCTCTCCACTTCACCACTTAACAGCTGTCACACACATGTGTTTAGGTGACCGCTAAATGGCTTGAATACATGTAATTCCATGCCAGACCAAGGGGTGGTGAAGTGTACTAGTTTTCCCTCTCAATCTTTTGCAGACCATTCTAGGGAAATCCTACCGGCTCTGGGGCAGCCAATGACATCACTTCTGGTTCCGGTATTGATGACATCACTTCCTGAACTGGCCTTTAAAGCCACCATCTTGCCTCCAGAGAATCAGTTCTGTTTTGGACTCAGTTGAATGAACATGTCTTTGTTATTTAATCAGTTTTGCAGCTGGGAACAATTATATGGGTGGTTGCCCCAAACCTTCTCAATGCTTGATGGTCATTTTTGTGACACAGCTAATGTGTGGTGAGTGTACTGGCGCAAAAATGGTTACCATCGCATCACCTGAGTGGTGGTTAAAGTGGCTCCCCTCTCACTGAAGTGCTTTGAGTAGTGAGAAAGCGCTATATAAATACAAGGAATTATTATTATTATTGTACAGTATGAGCATAACATCCCTTGACTTAAATTCAACAGTTTTTATGAGATGACCTGACATTTTATTTGCCCTTTTTAATTGCTTCTGTGCATTGCTTAGTTGTTGAAAATGTTGTGTCAACATATACCCCTAAATCCTTTTCAGAGGTTGCTCCTATAGGACAGCGTCTTCCATCTTGTATTTATAATTAATGTTCCTTTTGCCGATGTGCAGCACTTTGCCATTTTCTACATTACAATGCATTTTCCAGATGTTCACCCATTTCTGAAACTTCTCCAGGTCTTTTTGAATTCTTTTTGCTGCCTCCTCAGTGTCTGCCATACTTCCTATGTTCATATCGTCTGTGAATTTCACAGGTTTACTAACAATGCCAGAATCAGTGTCATTAATATAAATCAGAAACAGTAATGGTGTAAGGACAGACCCCTCAAGAACTCTACTGATGTCCTCTCTCCACATGGAGAATTTTCCTCGAATCTGTACTCTTTGTCTCCTGCCAGTTAACCAACTAGAGAGTCAGTTTTGTAGGTTACCTCTGATGCCAACAGGTTCTAGTTTCAGAATTACTCTTTACTGTGGGACTGTATCAAACACTTTTTGAAAATCTAAGTAAATATTTTGTATGCTTTAAGCAACTGCTTACATCAATTCTACTGGAGAAGGCTCCAACAAAAGTAAATGATCATTTGTGTCTGCTAATTGAAAATATCATTAACTGTATTTTTAAGTAGGGTAAAACTAAGGAATTGTTTTTTGAGATTTGTAGTTTGTTTCAATAAAATATGATTTGGGGCAGTGACATTTGATTTTGGTTGAGCACAGGATATCTGTGGCCTTGTGCAGTCAAATAATTTTTCATATGAAAATAACAAATAACAAATTCCAATGTTTTTACATATACAGGTCAGAAATGATCTATTTACCTATTCACTGAACCCATCTATCCATCCCTTCATCTTTTTTGAATCTGCTTAGTCCAGAGTGGCAGCCTAACCTGGAGGCTTGGTTATGGTTGCTACCATGTTGCTATGCTAGGACAGCTGGGAGTGTGTGACAGATGATATCATCGCCATGGCACTATAAAGATCATTATCATGCACTTCTTGGTTGTTCAAGATTGTGGATACATACAGGTACAAAGCTTCCAGAGTGCTTTCTGTTGTGAATTATTGTTCCTGGTTCTTGATCTGTCACTATTAAATTTTGACTACAGTTTTATTTTGTGATTTGATCTCAGTTGTTAGATATCCTGGTAATAAACAGTAGCCATTTTTTTTTTTTTTGACAATGTTTTTAATCTTCTGGTCTTTATTTCTTTAAATAGCAATGTTCCTACTATTGGCAGAGTATAGGTGATTTCTAGTGAGCAGCAACCGAAAAATGATATCTCATTGAACCTGGCATATACAGTAGTTTCACAGAAACATTTTTACATTGTAATAGTTTGGGTGGATCTCACGAACACTGTGACAGAGGACAAAGATTCCCTGTCTGATTATTTTTAAACCGCAAAAATATTACTAAATGGCTGAGTCAGTAAGTATGTGCTAAGTGCATGTTTCTTTTTTCACTGTATATTATTACAATCCAGAAAAAGAACTGATTACATTTACTGTGAAAAACATCCAATAATACATGAATAAGGTAGGGCAGTGCATATAAAAATCTCTATAAATATTTAATTTTTAAAATATTATAAAACAGAAAATCAACCTGTGGTGTAAACCGAAGCACAAGGGGAAAGTTTCTTGAATATTAAGGATTTGTGCAAATTATAGTGTAATAGCATTGTAACCAGTAAGGAGTGCCACCAAACCCCGAAACCCAGACCCAATAATGCCCAACACAGTCACGGGTTCAAAAAATGTATATTTTAATCCACCAAGCAATTTATACAATGGAAACAGCCAATAATCATTCAAAAACAATGAAACAGGAAAAGGCAGTGGGCTCCTTTTATGCCAGACCTGCAAAGGCGTCTGGTGATCCGACTTGATTTGTTGGGAGTACTTCCAGCTTGTTTGGGAACCAGGACAGTCCTCCCCTAGGCCTCCCCTCCCCTTTTCTGGTACCAAGGGACCTCGTCAACACTGCAGTTCCAGACTACTATTCCCATGAATCCCTGTGGGTAAGGCTAGGAAGGTTAGAGAGAATGCTAAGGTGAGAGAGTATGGTAAGGAGCATCTGATGGTTGTGTTGAAGGTAGAGGAGAGATCTAGATGGATGAGGACAGATAACATGTTGACCACAGAGAGTAGAACTATTTCAGTGGAATGGTCCCTGTTGAGGCTTGACTGATAAGAATCAAGCAGTCTATTTGTACAAGGAAGGAAAAGATTTGATTATAGTCGGGGCATTTCAAGTGTTTTGAATACAATAACAGACACTGGTCTGTAATTATGTACATGAGATGGGTGAAGTGTGGGCTTTTTGAGAAGGCTTTATTTCTCTCTTCACTACCTCTGTGGCTTTCTGCACTCCTTCCAGTTCTTGTTGCTCAAAAAAACTAATAGCTGCTTCCTAACCCACCCAAAACAGTGGGGAGAATAATGCATAGTGGTTTAATCAAACTGTGCCTGGCTGGCTGGCATGTTGCAGTATCATAAATCATCTATTGACAATGCTTTTTGAAATTCCTTTTTCTTAAAGTACTTACTTCTGGGGCACTGACTGTGAACATCTTTGATTTTTGTTCATGAGACAGGCAGCAAGTCTCCACTTGTTTCCAACAATCATCTCTATCAAATTATATCCATTTAAGATCTTGATTTTATTGCCTTCACATATCTCATACCCTTTCCAAAAATGATTCCGCCCGTTGCAAAAAAATGTAATAGCATGTTGCAAAAGCATCAGGTTGCTAGCCATTACAATGTTACAGCTGTGTATTTCTCAGTTGACTTACTTCGACAGTGATATGCTGATGATTTCCAAAAAATGCTTTAATTGCCAATAGAGGAACTGAAAATCAGTATGTCTCATGACTCAGAAGTTTTGGAACTAGTCGCTGCCAGTGAAGCATTCAAGAACCGCTTACCGTCTTATCACTTGAGACTGAAGTTAGCATGGAAGGCATGTATTTTGTAATCCTAATGGTTATTAAAGGTTCTTAAAAAGTAATGTGTGAAATTGTCATTGTAAAAAATGCACAATTTAATTTAGGAATTGCTAGACAGTATAGTCAGTCTGGAGAACTGTCTGGAGTTTTTGTCACCACACAACAAAAAAAGACAGATCAACAAATGAAGCTGTGCAGAGGAAAGCAACAAAGTGCATCCCAGAATTTCAAGACGTATCCTACTCTGACAGGCTCCATTAGTTAAACCTGATTAATCTCAATCAGAGGAGACTACATGGGGATCTAATCCAGGTCCTCAAAATTCTTAAAGGCATCTGTATAGTGTTTCCAGCAGAACATGGATGCAATATCACTTTTGGTAGAGTATTCCTTTTAAATAGATTTTAAAGAACAAAATATTTTTAGTACAAATATGTAACTCAGAAGTGAACTTGTGCTACACAGCCTATGTTTTCAATAATATATATAGGAACCTATTACAGTACTTGGAAATATTAAGGCTCTTTTTTTAAAAAAAAAACAAAAGCTGGTTAACACGCTCTTAAGTGAGGCTGCTTCTTTTAGCAGTTACAATGTCTATAGCAGTGGAGAACACACCGTCTACAAAGTAAACACAGGCTTGGTTTATCAGATACCTGACATGACGTTTCTGTGACATATGATGGTACAACTCATGACAACTGTGCATCACATGTCAGAGCAATTTTATCAACATTGCTAAGTCATTGTTTTATTTCTGACTTTGTTTCATTGTAGATTTTAGGTGCTGCTGTATCTGCAAAAAAATAAGCCATAATAGTATAATGCACCTTGGCTCCAATGTATAGATTGTGCTGGGGAATCTAGTATTATCTACAAAGTAATTCGCTCTAAGGTTCTTGCAAATATACAATAAACTTCATTATCGATTTTGACTTGTCACAAGTGGTAGGAAATTTGACTAAACTTCATTTGTTGGTCAGTCAACTGTGCTGTAGGTTTGGTTGGTTTGAGCTTAACTCTGGGTGGTGCTGAGTGAGATATGGACATATATCTGTGGTATTTCCTCAATACAGTGATCCTTCGCTATATCGCACTTCGACTTTCACGGCTTAACTCCATCACGGATTTTAAATGTAAGCATATCTAAATATATATATCATAGATTTTTCGCTGGTTTGTGGATTTCTGCGGACAATGGGTCTTTTAATTTATGGTACATGCTTCCTCAGTTGGTTTGTCCAGTTGATTTCATACAAGAGACGCTTTTGGCGGATGGCTGAGAAGCTACCCAATCAGAGCACGTATTACGTATTAAATAAAACTCCTCAATGATATACGATATGCTTCTAGTGCGTTGCTTTGCATACTTGAAAGCCCGAACAGCACGTATTGATTTTTGATTGTTTGCTTTTCTCTGTCTCTCTCACTCTCTATGAAATTCTCTGCTCTCTGTGTGAGCAACAGTGACTGTGTTTTTCCAAAAATGTGGGCATGTCAAATATTTGGTGGCTAATTTGTCCACTATAAATTCTGCGTACTGAGCAAACCTAACACGGATTTTAACACTCATACTTCTTGTGATGGATGGCAAGCGTGAGTTGGTAGTGAGTCGACAGTGATAAAAGGTAGGGTATTCCATGCCTCAATCAGAAGGTTGGCAGGCGATGCCAATGTGAAAATAGATGTGGATATGCTGGCGTCCCAACGGGGCTGAAATGATGATCCTTACTCGGCCGGAGACCAGTGCAATGGAGGGACGGGGAGCCAACCTATCAGGACTTTAGACTCCCCCAACATGTTAGATTGTAGCATTGCTGAGCCAAATTACCTATATGCAAACCTGCAGGGCATGCTGGGAATGGTTGTCCTGCAGGATTTCATGGGTGCCACCAGGGGAAGCTAACAAGATACAGTGGAACCTCGGGTCACGAACGTTTCAGACCACGTACGAATCGGGTTACAACCAAAAGGTTAAAACCTTTGCATATATTCACGACCACACACTCAGGTGACAAACAAGCCAGTTTCCCTTCTGGTTCATACGCGCTGATGATTTCCACACATGTTCAGTGCCTGTGCAGCGAGAGAGCGAGTGAGCAAGAGAGAGAGAGAGAGAGAGAGAGTGCGAGAAGGCAGTTAAAGAAGGCAGTAAGGCCGAGAAGGCAGTTAAAGAATGCACCGGGCTTGTTTTTGAAGAGACTGCTTCGAGCATTGTTTTAATCTCGCATTTAATGAATTCTTTTTTCTATTGGATTTTAACCTCCACTTCACTTCTGTTTTTATGGGATCATTTATTTATTGAGGGATTCTGAAAACACTGCACTTTAATTTGGACTTTGTTTTTGATTGTTGCTTTGTTGATTTTAATAAAAGCACTTGGCACTTTTTGCACCATCCGATTGCTCCATTGTAGTGCCTCACTATCGTGCTAATCGGTAACATTATCGATGGTGACGGGTTTAAGGGCTCCCAGAAGCGAGATGGGAGCATGAAGCGAACCCACATCTTCACAGACTTTACCTCAAATCTGTAATCTCCTCTCCACCCAGTTCCTCCTCACTTCCTTCATGCCAGAACTCGAACCATGCAAGGTTAGTTTTCTTGGTTGTTTATGGTTAGTTTTTGTTTAAATTATGGATTTTTCAAATGTTCATTTTGTTCCCTGTGCTTAAAACTCATTAAAAAAGTGTTTACAGAGAGCGGTTCGTAAGGCTATAGCGTGAATTCTTGCAATGTTAGTTTTCTCTGTTCAAGGTTTTCTCAGTGTTATTCAATGTTTTTACATTTAGTTTACTATTACACTGTGCATTCTATGGTATAATTAACTATTTTTGTGCTTAAAAATCTTAAAAAAAAATTTGCATACAGCTCGTACAGTCCAGAACGGATTAATTGTATGTACATACAATCCTATTAGGGAAATTACTTTGGGTCTCTACCAAATCGGGTTGCGACCAGAGTTTTGGAATGAATTACGGGCGTGACCCGAGGTTCCACTGTATTTAGTTGACACAGAAACCTTGACAACTTTTAAGAAGTATCTGGATGAGATATTGGGACAGCTTAGCTTTTAGCTAAATAAATGGGCTTGATGGACTGAATGGTCTCTTCTCGTTTGTCAGATATCTTATTTATGTATGTATGTATGTATGTATATGTATGCTGCAGAGATAAGCGGCCCCTTTTTTTTATGGCTTTCACTTGACCCAGAAGTTCTTCCTACATGCAGTGTCCTAGCATCCAAAGTACTAACAGGCCCTATATGAAGGAGCTGCTCTGCTTCACCTGCTGAGGGAGCTGAAGTTGGCTGGAAGAGGATAACGCTCACCTGGGAGGAGTGGAGGAAGAGAAGATAGTTCTATTTGTGTTTGGAATTCAACAAGAAACATATCTGAAGTTATTTTATTATAATAAACCATTTATTTGAACCCAGGACTTGTGTCTATGAGGTTGTGTCTGGGCTCTGGGGCTGTGTGATACCCCCTAGAGGTCACAAACTGTTGTTTAACACTTATAAACCTTAAAATGGATCAGAATGTTTTAAAAATTACAAAAGAGTAAGAAGTACACAGCATTATGGAAATGTGCATAATTTAGCTGCAATACCTTAATTTTACTGGACAAAAGAAATCTGTTGAAAGTTTTCTTTTTAAATTACCTAAATAGGTTAAAAGCATAAATCAATATAAGCCTTTTAAAATATATTATTTTACAGAAATGGCTAAAGAGTTGTGTGATTAAGTAGATCATTTGTACAGTAAGTATTTGAATAATTAGTTGCAAATAAGTAGCTAACTTTAGAATCAAGTCCATTTAGTTATTTACAGATTTTGAAAAACCAATAGACAATAACACAGGTTTTACCAGGGGGCTTTTCTACTAATGATGAAGTTTTTAAAATATTTGTGTTGCCATGTCTTCCATAATGGTACACATTGTTATTTTTCATCTCTTCTTCTTTTTCTTTCCACATGCTGTGAGAAATAAATTAAACATGTTAGCCTCGGTCTGACTAGTACACAATGATGTATGAAGTACAGCTGACTGATACTGCAGTCTTGCAGCCTTTGCATCTTGGGGTGGTCTTCTCCACCACCAGAGTGTAAATGCATTTAGGTTCCTTTTATCTGCTTTATTGAAGATCCAAGTTTTACCCCCTTAACCCAATACTGGTCCTGACAGGCTTTAAACTTTTTTTTTGTTTTGTTTTCTTTTATCAAGAGAGCAAGTCTGCATATCTTTAGTATGTTCTGGTTCACCAAAATATTTTTCCCTGCACAAGTGGAGGTCTTTTTATTTCATGTCTGCAATGGCAGAAACACCACATGAAAAAGGAGTTGAAGTTTGTAGTAAGTAACTCACAATTACAAAAGCAGCTGCAAGTGTGAGTCATATTAGGATAATTGCCAATTAGTGTTATGTGTCAGCTATAAAAGAGGTCTGATAATTAGCACATTGATATTTGAGTTTTCAAAGTAACACAAGACAACTAACAGAGTTCCAAAGAAGTCAAATAATTGGTGAGCTATACAGTTGCTTCAGTCCCAAAAAGGTTATTTCAAATTTCAAGGGTAACATTCTCAAAAATAATGACAGCATAAGCCAAACGTGGACAAGTTTACATTGTTAAAGAGAAACTGTGGGGTGGACAGAAACTTCACAATAGTTTTCACAAGTTTCAAAAATGACCACAGAGTTGCATCATCAACTCCACTGCCGAGTTTCAACAAAAACGGTATGTCATGAGCGTCAAGAATTTGAAGTTTATACCAGAGTTGTGTCTCTAATGAGGATACCTCAGGATTAGGGCAAGTCATCCTCCTTGAGATGGCAGAACCCATATTGCTGGAATCAGAGCCACCGTTTCTGCTGCTCAGCTAAAGTAGATCTCCACCAGGCAAATGTAGATCTGGCTCTATTAACTGAGTGATACAAGCTTCTCATGCAGTTGCTCTCTTCTACAATAAATGTAGAAATGATAAGAGATTGATGACTGTGCAGAATAAAATATCTTCCTCTCTGGTTTCCTCTTCTCAAACTCTGTATGACATTCGCCAAGCTAATGTGTCTGATACCCTAAACCAGTTCTGAACTGTGTCCCCATGTTCTTCTTTAAAAACTAATTCCAGGGATAACTACTGGGGTCTGCCACACTAATTACCTTCATAATGTGTAATATTTCAGTCATATCACCTTATAATCTCTGTTTTCCCAAACTGCAAAGGTTCAACTCCTTCATTCTTCCCTCATTACTTGTACCACACAATCCTGAAATCAGTCTTGTGGCTCTTTGGTGTATATTCTGTAGTACTGCTGTGTCTTTTTTTGTAATATGGAGACCAAAACTAAACACAGTATTCCATTAGCACATTATAGATAGATAGAAAGATAGATAGATACAAGGAAATTGCTAGCTTAAGTATAACCTGCCTTGACCTGTACTCCACACATCAGCCTAAATAAGATAGAATTGTACAAGGTAATAGCCTCCTCAATCAACTTTGCACCCTGGATGTAGAAAGTAAAGAATCCACTAGAACTCCTATGTCCTTCTCATGATATAGTTTCAAGTTCCAAACCTCACATTATGTATTCATATTTAACATTTTTAGTTTGTTTTAATTTTTATATGTGCTTGTAAAATTGTGCATCTGGTTTTGTATTTTTCATTTTTCAAGTTCATGTTGATTCTAATTATAACTTTGTTTTGTAGTTTCGCATTCATTTTTGGACTTATTCTGTTTTAACATTGTGATCTTATTTTGCTGTGATATCATGCACCACCATTTTGTGGCTCTGTTGCATAGGTAGTTTGTTCCATGGCTGGAATTGCTTGGGCTAGATGTTGTAGCTGTGATGATAATTAATTCACTGTGACACTTTGGTATACATCCAAGATTGTGGATGCTTACTTTAAAACCTTTTATGTCTTGACTTTTTTTGATTTCCCAGGTAAAAGACTTCTATGATTCATCATTTACACTGAATGTTGGTTATGTTTAGGCTTTCTCACTTGGTTTGTCAATCTTTCTGTTTTTTGACCCTGTTAGTCTTTTGAGTATGTTTAATCTCCTCACCCATTTCTGTTTGTTCTGCCACAGGTTGGCAAGATACGACAGCCATGTGTAATATTTTACTTGTCATACACGTACACTTGGGGAACAACCTAAAGGCTTTTGTGATTGTAATTTACAACCGAGACTTGAGGGGGCACCGTGTGATAACGTTCTCTCTTCTCCTTCCCCTCCTGCACAAATGATGACTGACACTTTACCAGGTGTGACGTCAGTTTTGGGGTCAGACAACCTGGACCTGCCTCTTCATCCCAGAATCCAACTTAAGAGGAAACAATGGCATCTTGGGGAGACCAATTGATGTACTTGACGTCTCAACCTCATGCTGTACCACGTGTTTTATTTTACGCCTTTGGTGTACTTTTCAATAGATGGGGTTTCCCCTTGGGTGCCCCAGACCCTTTATCTTGTGCTATTGTTTTCTATACAACACGTACTACAGTTTAATTTGCTACAAATTTATACAGTTGGGTAATTCCAAATTATCTGTCACTCCACCTGGAGTGTATGATCTGCAAACTTATCTAGCTTGTAATTTATATTATCATCAAGACCAAAAATATATGTTAAGAAGAGCATCATCGCCAGCGTTTACCTGATTGGAGCACCATTTTTAATATTACCTCATTCAGGAAAAGGTTCCTTGCACCATAACTACTTGCTTCCTGTGTTTGAAAGGATTTTTGCATCTGTCTACACACTGGATCTTGAACTCCCTCTTCTTTTAGTTTCACAAGAAACCCCTCATCTGGAGCTTTATTAAAGGCATTCTGAAACTCAAGATAAATAATTTCATATATACATCTCTGATCAAATACTTTTGCCATTTTTTCATAGAATTCTGTATCAGTAGAACAAGACCTCCTTGTTGATTGTTCGCTAGTACACTTAATCTAGACAAATGTTGCACAATATTTTCCTTTATAATTGCTTCTATTATTTTTCCTATGATGCATGTTAAGGTTACTGGCTTATATTGGTCCAATCCCCTTTTTTATATAATGGAGTTTTTTTTTTTTAATTTCAGCTTTTTAATCCAAGTCAGGCTTTTCTCAGATTCAATCCTGAGGTATCTCTGTGGCTGCAGGTCTTCATTCCAAATGGGTTCATAAATCAATGGTCAGATGCATGCATAAGAATACACAATCAAATAACAGGAGATAAAAGGGGCCAGCTAATTAAACAATTAAATCAATTAGACACAAGCTTTACCCATTGATTTGTGAAACTGGGTGGAATAATAAGCTACAGCCTAAGTGGTATTCTGAGGCTGCACTTGACAACCACTGATCCAAGTGGAAATTCTGTTTCTTTACAATATCCAGAAGTATATATTTTTTTGTCTGGGTAACTGCTTGGATGTGAAACCTTAAGAAAAATGCAAATTTTGAAAACTCACTATGTCACTATCTGTATATTTTAGTTTGCCTTGTTCCTAATAAACTTCACTTTTTCCTAGATTATTCTTTAACCAATAAAATAGTATGCTGATATTTCAATGGTCAACATTTAAAGCAGTTCCCAAGTTGGGGTGCCATTTCTGGGCTGCGACAAAGAGGACGGTCATGTCACAATTTGCCAAAACTGAGTGAGGTCCAACTTTATTGTGGTGCAGTAGGTGTCTTGCAGTGTGCCATTATTTGTAGATCATTTATTAGTTAGTGCTCCTGTTCTATAATATGAAAAGAATCAAGCATTGCGTGCACAATTGTCACCTGTGAATAAATTGCAGAAATATGCGTTCTTGCTGGCAGAATGTTTGAAAAGATCCATCCATCCATCCATTATCCAACCCGCTATATCCTAACTACAGGGTCACGGGGGTCTGCTGGAGCCAATCCCAGCCAACATAGGGTACAAGGCAGGAAACAAATCTCAGGCCCGCAGGGCTGTTTGAAAAGATGAATAATTATTTTTAAGAGAATGGAATTTGGAGCTTGCAATGATCCGTAGAGAAGGGCGATGTCTACTATTGATTTCGGTGCAAGCCTTGCTCATGAAACGTCACAGATTTTAAGGTTTGATTGACATTTTTGCCACTTAGGGACAAGTGTGGCTGAATTGGATGCAACATCTGTTGCTTACATTCAGCCCATTTCTCCTGCTGGCGGTCCTGGCAATAGCACAGCACTTTTAATTTGGTTTTTGAACTGCAGGTCTGCCGTTATCGACTGTGTTTCATTGCCGGCACCCATAGCTTTACAGGGGTCTTCAGTCCCCCAAACCCCTCGAATTGCTGAACATGTGCCTTGCAATGCTTCGTGGGATACCCCAACCCTCGGAACATCAATCGAGTGTCTAAGCTTTAAGGGCGGGGAACACATTCACAAGATTATTGAGATTTATAAAGGTAAACCTTTCAATTTAAATTTAAATTTTTAAAGCTGTTTTTTTAGTTCAATTTTTTCACCACCTGTGTTTGGTTCAAGTTGTAATTCAAAAATATAAAATTTGACTTGTTCATCTTAAAATGTGATATTACTTTTATAGGTTGTGCGAACAAAAGTCAAACATTTTCTAGGGGTGTGGAGCATTGAAAAAGTTGGAAACAACTGAATTAGAGCATTTGCAGCCGTGTGTCATTTTAAAAATGTGTATCTATAGCCTTTCATATATGCAAACAAGCAATGAAACAAAATGCAAAATAGTCATGATGCTTTGCGATTGCTAGAGTAAAAAAATTACAGAGGGCTATGATGGTTAAAAAGAATGAAATGTGGGCAGGGGCTTTTTATGTGACTTGTGAAAAGTGACATTAGCCTTGATCATTGTACATTAAAGAACGCTACACTAGGCAAACACTCACAAAATCTGTCATACGGTACTTCCGGTGCATTTTTGGCTGCCTGCAGACATGAGTTGTACATCATTTTCAGCTCTTATTGTGACTCATGACCCACCGGACTGTTTTGAGATTAAATTTTCTCCTGCACTGAACTTATTTTTGTACCGAAACACAGAGGTTTTTCTTTTAAGGGTAGTCAGAATTGTTACTGGATGAGCTAAGGTTAGACCACCAATAGATAAGTAAATATGACAATTCAGGTACACTAAACATTAAGTCTTAACAGACTGTTGAAATAGATAGAGCTTTAAGGCTAAGCAAACAGCTGCTATAATTAAATATTGCTGACAATAATTACCTAAAATTATATGATGGTCTGCCATTGCCTAGCAACCAATGACATGTGAACGCACAGCCTGATAAAGCCAAGTAAATAGATCTATTAATATATTTATTATATAGGAAAATTTTGAGATAAAGGTTTTTGTTATTTAAGTATAAAACATTGAAAATGCCCACGCTTTGTTGATGATTTGAAATACTGGGAACACAGACAAAGAACATATTAAACTAGTGCATGAATTATTTCTATATTGTTTAGTACCCATGTTAACAGAATGCTTTACTAAACACGTTTAGGCTCAAAGCCATGTAAGTTAGTTAGCTTTAAAATGTTAAACAACTTCAATTTACATGTGCTTGTTAGCAGAAGGTTTTCATCCAAATCATTAGGCCTCTTCAATTGTTGATTGATTAAAGGAATACCCCAGCCAAAAATGATATTTTTTATATGTTACCTAATCAATGTGTTGTGTAGTAATGACCAAGAAATGTTTTTGTAATATTATGTTTTCCTAATTTATTTTGTGATATTTACAGGGCCAGTACAATAGCAGCCGCACACCTTAACTTTGTCACTTGGAGGTGGACTGATTTCTGATAGCTACATTGAAAAGAGTTTAGATAAATACTATAAAAATTACCAAAGATTGAAGCAATGCAGCACTGTGCTTAGAATACACCCAGAATTGACAGACTAAAGTTGTTTTTTTGCTCTCTGGTTTGTCGTCTGATGTATGGTGGGTCGATTACTGACTTAGCAGCAATTACATCTAACCTCCAAATACAGAAGTCAAACAATGAGAAAAATACTAATATGGCCCATATCAGAGACACAAATAAGTATCTAAGTGCACTAGGTTTGCAAATTTCAAAAATAATAAAGATGCACAGTAGGTAGCAGACATTGCTGTCATGGTGGAGAGAACTATAGACTGAAATTGCAACTTCAGCGTTACGATTTTTATGGCCTACTGCTTGCTTAAATTCAAAAGGTAGAGATAGAATTAATAAATAGATGATAAGAAAAATATTCTTACATGTATCAAGCCTCATTAGCTGGTGACTTAATTTTACATTCAGTTGGCATTTCAAATAAGTTAGATTTTCATCATCCAGAATATTTTTGAAAGAACAATTTTATTTATACGATATATCTGATATTTAAAATCCATTTTAGAAAATAAAGGATGTAACAGAACTACAAAGACAGGATTTACTTAAACACAATTTTTGTTTTATTTTAATATTTTAAGTGATCCCAAAGTATCTAATACATGGAGCTCCACACTCACAGGCAAACTGCAGAACAAGGAATTCATTTTGCAAAGCTGGGACTGTACTGTAAGAGTAAAGAGTAAAGTTCATACACAGAAGATGCTACCCTTTATAAGCACGATAATTGCACTGTAGAAGTATTTTAAACATTCACGTGACATGTGCTGTATAAAATATATCATCACTCTTGCTGCTAAACGTTAGAGTTAAAGTATTTCCAATTTGAAATTTGTGATGGTGTGTGCCTTACTATTTGCGAATTTTGGCATAGATGGAATATCCACCCATTGTAGCAGCTTTAGAAAAGCTGACAATGATGAACCGTGATGAATGATGAATGTCTTGGAAGACTATACACTAAATTAATTATCCTCTTTTAACAATCAACATATTTTGGTAGTAGGACATGGACCTAATGCATACTAAAATGAGAATTCTCCTCATTGGGGTGATGTTATTAGTGGAGGCCCTCAGGGGTCTATCCTTGGATGGTTACTTTCTCTAATTTATGTTAATGACATAGATTCTGGTGCATTTAGTTAATTTGGGAAATTCTCAGATGATAGCAGATACTGAGTAAGTAACAAATATTAAAAAAAAATCTTTAGAATTGGGGAAAAACTTGGAAAATGCAGTTTAAATTAAAAAAGTATAACGTGCTATATGTGGGCTAAAGGAGCATCAATTATAAATACAAGATGGGAGACACTGTCGTACAGGTAACAATCCCTACAAAAGGATTTAGAGGTTAACATTGACACAACATTGTCAACACAACATCTAATCAAAAAGGCAAATAAAATGTTAGATTGTATGGTGAAAACTATTGAATATAAATCAATGGACCTTATGCTTAGACTATAAAATGCACTAGTAAGACCACATTTGAAGTATTGTGTGCAGCTTTGGTCACCATGCCATACCATACGAAAAAGAGCAGCCAGAATCCCAGGATTTAAGGACATGTTGTAATCGCATAGGCTGTGAGAAGTAAATCTGTTTGGTCTCACTGGGAAAACCGGGAACACATCCAGGTTTTCAAAAATCTTAAACTTACTGATAAAGTAAACCCAGTACAATTTTTTCAACTAAATGGTGAGTCACATACTCGAAGACACAAGAGGAAATTTAAGGGAAGTGCATTTAAAACTGAAACCAAGAAGCACTTCTTTACCCAAAGGAGTTGTGGGAATGTGGAACAAACTACCAAGTCATGTAGTTAAATCTTTGACGACATTTAAGAAGTATCTGGATGAGATATTGGGACAGTTTAGATATTAGCTAAAAAAATGAGCTTGATGGGGTCCTTTTGTTTCTTATATTCTTATGATATTACTTTGAATTGAACATCTTGACTGACCATGTTCTTCAACCAGAAATGTGAATAGTTTACTTTTAATCACAAAAGCATGGACTTTAAAAAAAATGAAAAAGAGATCAAGAGAGGTAAAATGAGCCACATCAAGTGCAAAGATTCTTACTGGGGCCCTTATTATTTCTAAAGTCATTTACATGTTCAATAAAAATAAGGAACATAAAGTTGTGAAATGAATTACATTGAGTCTTAAATGCTATGAAATTGTCAATTTGGATGATACTGCATTATATATACCATAAATACATAAAAACATTAATTGTTGAACCTGCCCAATTCAAGGTCATTGGAGACCAAAGACTATTTCAAAAGAACTGAACACAATATGGGAAACAGTCCAGGACAATGGGGGTCAGTCCATCTATGACCAAGCACTAAGCTCATACACACCATTGCAGTCACACTTATAAGTTAAACTAACCTGCATTTGTTTTGGGATATGAGAGAAGAACCAACCCCAATGAAGACATGGAGAGAATGTGCAGACTACATACAGACAGTGATGGGGCCCAGGGTTTAAACTCAGGTTCTGTGCTCAGTGTTAAAAATTGAGGCACCTTGCTGCCTATATTATATTATATTATATTATATTATATTATATTATATTATATTATATTATATTATATTATATTATATTATATTATATTATCCATCCATCCTCTTCCGCTCATCCGAGGTCGGATCGCGGGTGCAGCAACTTAAGCAGAGAGGACCAGACTTCCCTCTCCCTGGCCACTTCTTCCAGCTCCTCCGGGAGAATCCCAAGGCGTTCTCAGGCCAGCCAGAAGACATAGTCCCTCCAGCGTGTCCTGGGTCTTCCCCGGGGCCTCCTCCCGGTTGGATGTGCCCGGAACACCTCACCAGGGAGGCGTCCAGGAGGCATCCTGATCAGATGCCCGAGTCACCTCATCTGACTCCTCTCGATGCGGAGGAGCAGTGGCTCTACTCTGAGCCCCTCCCAGATGACTGAGCTTCTCACCCTATCTTTAAGGGAAAGCCCAGACACTTTGCGGAGGAAACTCATTTCAGCCGCTTGTATTCGCGATCTCGTTCTTTCGGTCACTACCCATAGCTCATGACCATAGGTGAGGGTAGGAACGTAGATCGACTGGTAAATTGAGAGCTTTGCCTTACGGCTCAGCTCCTTTTTCACCACGACAGACCGATGCAGAGCCCGCATCACTGCGGATGCCGCACCGATCCGCCTGTCGACCTCACACTCCATTCTTCCCTCACTCGTGAACAAGACCCGAGATACTTGAACTCCTCCACTTGGGGCAGGATCTCTCCCCCAACCCTGAGAGGGCACTCCACCCTTTTCCGGCTGAGGACCATGGTCTCGGATTTGGAGGTGCTGATTCTCATCCCAGCCGCTTCACACTCAGCTGCGAATCGATCCAGAGGGAGCTGAAGATCACTGCTTGATGAAGCAAACAGGACAACATCATCTGCAAAAAGCAGTGACCCAATCCTGAGTCCACCAAACCGTACCCCCCTCAACACCCTGGCTGTGCCTAGAAATTCTGTCCATAAAAGTTATGAACAGAATCGGTGACAAAGGGCAGCCCTGGCGGAGTCCAGCTCTCACTGGAAACGGGCTCGACTTACTGCCGGCAATGCGGACCAGGCTCTGACACCAGTTGTACAGGGACCGAACATCTCTTATCAGGGTGTCCGGTACACCATACTCCCGAAGCACCCCCTACAGCATTCCCCGAGGGACATGGTTGAACGCCTTTTCCAAGTCCACAAAACACATGTAGACTGGTTGGGCAAACTCCCATTATATAAATTATATTATATTATATTATATTATATTATATTATATTATATTATATTATATTATATTATATTATATTATATCAAAAATTGGTATTGTGGACACAAAGCTGGTTTAGCCAAACATTAATGGGATGCCAGTTAATATTATAGATTATATATTTATAACTCTTATAATTAATTTAGGAGTGAAATATGTTGAAATGTATAATATAAATGGCATTCAGTTCCTAAAAGGTGTCACACACGTGCACATGGGAGGCAGCTAAAGCGCTTGAGTGAAGGCAGTTCTGAGGCATGCCAGGATGTGGCAGAGTGCACTGACTGTTTTTCTCCCTTTCCTGTAGACCCTTCCCGGGAGATTCCACCTGGCTTTCTTGAAGTCACTTCCGGGACCGAGCCAATGGAAGTAGACCTTACCGGCTCCGGCCCCTGTGATGTCACGTTCGGGCTCAAACCAATGAATGAAGAACATGGGCCAGATCTTTATGACCTGACTTCCTGTCTTCCCCTTTAAAAGCCTGCCCTTTTTCCCTTTTCCCTCAGTCTTATTCTGGACTCAGTTGTATGCACATCAGTGCTGTGTATTTGATAAAAAACGACTTTGCAGCCAGGATACCATATTATATGGGTGGCTGCCCCAAATCTTTATCTGTTTATGTCTTGTTTTTGTGACAAATGTTAATAGGAAACTTACCTTAATGAAACATTACAGTTTTTAATTGCATTTCAACAGGTGTGTCACTTAATAATATGTTTTGCTGGAAATACTAAAGCAAAATTGCAAGCATTAAAATCTTGTGACACTCTGGTTCCTAGTTGTACTTGAATGGCTGCATTTTTGTTTTGTCATGCATGACAAAAACACATGTAGGTGTATTAGAACACTGCATGTGGATGAATGAAGTGATTTTTTTTTTCTACTGAACTGAATTTCCCAGAAGAAACTGGAGATAGTAGTTCAGGATAAGGGGTGATCAGTTCAATCCAGTTTGGTGTGTGGCCACTGCGACCTTCATAGGAAAACAAAAATGAAAATGATGATGATATTGATGAGGCTGATGACGGTTTCCACTATACACTCACCTAAAGGATTATTAGGAACACCATACTAATACGGTGTTTGACCCCCTTTCGCCTTCAGAACTGCCTTAATTCTTCGTGGCATTGATTCAACAAGGTGCTGAAAGCATTCTTTAGAAATGTTGGCCCATATTGATAGGATAGCATCTTGCAGAGATTTGTGGGATGCACATCCAGGGCACGAAGCTCCCGTTCCACCACATCCCAAAGATGCTCTATTGGGTTGAGATCTGGTGACTGTGGGGGCCATTTTAGTACAGTGAACTCATTGTCATGTTCAAGAAACCAATTTGAAATGATTCGAGCTTTGTGACATGGTGCATTATCCTGCTGGAAGTAGCCATCAGAGGATGGGTACATGGTGGTCATGAAGGGATGGACGTGGTCAGAAACAATGCTCAGGTAGCCCGTGGCATTTAAACGATTCCCAATTGGCACTAAGGGTGCTAAAGTGCCAAGAAAACATCCCCCACACCATTACACCACCACCACCAGCCTGCACAGTGGTAACAAGGCGTGATGGATCCATGTTCTCATTCTGTTTATGCCAAATTCTGACTCTACCATTTGAATGTTTCAACAGAAATCGAGACTCATCAGACCAGGCAACATTTTTCCAGTCTTCAACTGTCCAATTTTGGTGAGCTTGTGCAAATTGTAGCCTCTTTTTCCTATTTGTAGTGGAGATGAGTGGTACCCGGTGGGGTCTTCTGCTGTTGTAGCCCATCCGCTTCAAGGTTGTGTGTGTTGTGGCTTCACAAATGCTTTACTACATACCTACCTCAGTTGTAACGAGTGTTTATTTCAGTCAAAGTTGCTCTTCTATCAGCTTGAAACAGTCGGCCCGTTCTCCTCTGACCTCTAGCACCAACAAGGCATTTTCCCCACAGGACTACCGCATACTGGATGTTTTTCCCTTTTCACACCATTCTTTGTAAACCCTAGAAATGGTTGTGCGTGAAAATCCCAGTAACTGAGCAGATTGTGAAATACTCAGACCGGCCCGTCTGGCACCAACAACCATGCCACGCTCAAAATTGCTTAAATCACCTTTCTTTCCCATTCTGACATTCAGTTTGGAGTTCAGGAGATTGTCTTGACCAGGACCACACCCCTAAATGCATTGAAGCAACTGCCATGTGATTGGTTGATTAGATAATTGCATTAATGAGAAATTGAACAGGTGTTCCTAATAATCCTTTAGGTGAGTGTATAGTAAATACTTACAAGAAAGGTCTATGAAATTGCAACAGGAATGAAATACTTCATTTAGAGATTATTTACTACAGTCTTGAAGGGAACAGGCCATTCAACCAAACAAGCTCATCAATCCTCTTCCCCTAGTTTCTCCAAAATTACATCAAGTTGAGTTTTGAGGGTCCCCAAAGTCCATTTATCCACTATACCTTTTGGTAACTTTATTTCATGTTTTAATGTCTCTTTGCACAAAGAAAATACCCTCATGTTTGTGTGAAATCTAATTTTAACAAGTTTCTGTCTATGCCCCCCTGTTCTCATTGAAGAATTTATAATAAAGTTGCAGACAGGGAAGCAGAACATGTCATGGTAGCAGTACATTAAAGGAATTAACCAAACCTGCATGTCCATTACAAGGCACACTAAAGCACACATTCGCCAATTTAGCATATTACATTTTTGTAAAATGTACATACATGTGAAATGCTACAAGGAAGTGGAGTAACATACCATTTATCCCAATCCATGACTGGATTTTCCACATGAACTCAACAAATTAAAACAGTAAGGACATTAAAGTTTCAAACAGACAGCAGCCAAGCCCATATGGATTAGGAGAGCTAACCATTAGAGCACCATACACCTTCATCAAAGGATAAATTATGCGTGGTTACCCATTGCAAAAAATGCAATCTAAGCCAAGTGAAAAGTATTTCAATTCTGACATTAAGTCTAGTTTTTTTATTGTAAGAATTATTGAGTTATCCAAAAATTTGTATTTACGAATATTTAGGTTTCTTTAAGAAAGGTAATTTTTGCTTATGCCTTTAGCAGTTTTTTTGCTAAATGCAAACAAAACAACTCCCACTTAAAGTTTTATTTTTTGTCCAGTTTTTGCTTATGCTTTTTTTTGCAGCACAATGAGACTACATCCACCAGATATAGTCACTAAAAATGTATTTGCCTTATTTTCATTTTATTTTATTTACTACTGTGCTAATTCTTTTATTTACTGAGTGTCAGAATAAAAAAAAAATCATAAATGAAAGAATCAATCCCAATGAAAAAAACAGACGTCTTGTACTTATCTACTATTGAAACAGCTTTTTACATGAGCATTTTATTGAACCATTTTTATGTTTAAGTCATTGGCCATTATGGACACTCCTGCCATTCCTCACTTAATGTCTAAGAAAACTTGGTAGTTACAAATGATATGATTCTCATGATGCACAGAATGCTTGTCAATGTACCCTGTTTTTTGTTATTCATCTCTTAAATAAATGTCACAGAAGACTTTATCAAAGTATGATGTATATGTATATTTATATTTTCACATCTATCAGCAGTGAATATTTCTATGTTTAAGTTATTGGCCACTATGGACACTCCTGCAATTCTTCATTTAATGTCTAAGGAAACTTGGTAGTCACAAATGATATGATTCTCATGATGCACAGAATGCTTGTCAATGCACCCTTATTTTTGTTATTAATCTCTTAAATAAACGTTACAGAGAAGCCTTTATCAAACTATGACGTTTATGTATATTTATAGTTTCACATCTACCAGCAGTGACCAAGCCTTAAATGTTGTAAAGCAGGAGAAAACTTTGAAGCATATAAGCTTCATTGTGCCCTTATCACTATCTGAAAACAGCTACTCCAGACAATATAAAGTTACACCCAGCAGTCTTATCTGTTTAGAACTCTTTACAGTGGGTGTACCTGCACTTATAGCAGACTGGAGGTAAGTCTGGCTGCTGTCCAGCTCTGTTATCTCAGTGTATTAGTTACACGTCTTTGTTCTGCCCATATGATAAACTTAGCAATTCTTTGAAAAAGTGAGAAGAAAAACTGTCCATATGAAAAGGTTCAGATGAAATGAAGACTCAATCTGAATTTATCTTCAATTTTATGATGGTGGTAACTCCTATGATATTAGGGGATTAATATATTTGTGTCATTTATTAGGTGTTGTAGCTGTTAGGACAACAATTTCAGTATAACATTAAGTGAAAAGTCAAGCAAAATGACATCTTGCCTGAAGAAGGGGGCTGAGTTGCCTTGAAAGCTCGCATATTGCAATCTTTTTAGTTAGCCAATAAAAGGTGTCACTTTGCTCGACTTTTCACTACATCCATAATGGCTAACATAGTACAACACCCTAGTACTATAGTATAACATTAAAAAATGATAAAATATACAATTGATAAATAATTCTTTCCCTTTACAGGAAGACCATTTTAGTGGCCGAGAAGACAAATTTCAAACCAGAAGGTCAAAGGCTCTAAAGAGGGAGTTTGACTCACAGTGTGGCACTTAGAAAACCATACAGATCAAGTGCACTCTAATTCTAACAATATATATTTGAAATGAAATTCTAGACAACTGTGGGGTGGCATTCACCATGAGAGTTGTATCAGTATATAAAATTAGGATTTATCAGTTTCTCAGTTTCTCAGTTATCTATACTAGCAAAAAGTTTTTACCCATTCATTTTCCTCAAACTGTTTTTTTCCAGTGCAGAGTGAAGATGAGCAAAGCAGGACCAGCTCTGCAAGGGATGCCAGCACCTTTAATGGTACTTCCATGCTAGAGTTGTTATTCAAACTAACTACAGTACGTGTTTCATATTAGTACAAGAAAAATATTCAAACTCCACACTGAATGTAGTGCAGCCTGAAACTAAATAATGGCCAACGTGCTGTATGGTAGCAGCCATGCCTTTTCATAGTCTCAGGGGGTCAGATGTGATTCTTGAATGAGAATACACGTCCAGAGACAACCTGTTAAAATGTTTGTAGTGAGTAGCAGTGAAATTTGGCGCTGAAAAGCCTACACCCATGGGATTTCATCTTAAACACCTGCCCCGATTCCTCCAGTCTGTGCATTTTAAACTACCACCATGGATTCAGGAGAGAGAGCAGAAGATACAGAACTAAAGACTTGACACTGAAAAATAATAAAAAGCTAAACTTGCTGTTATCAGTTCAGAAGCTCAGCAGCAGAAGGTAACAGAAACTTTATGACTAATCTGTACATTTTAATGAGGACTGAGACAGAAGGGACACCTACATTGTTCAATTTGTTTGAGATATGCTTCTATCTGCTATGATAACTTTCTGTCATTTGCCTGTTGGATCCCCTATTTGTGTTACCAGAGAACAGAGTCTAGATAAGCATTATGGTCTATATACTACGTGTTAAAACGCTGTGACAATTGTACGATGGCATGCTTGCATTTTCAATTAAATAGCAATGTTTACTTCATTTAGTTATTTGTTTAGATGTGCCATCAGGAGGTAGATAGAGTGCAGCTTTCACCTTCTTCTGGTGGTGTTGTTTGGTAGATTTGTTGATTTGGGTGTTTTGAGCTCTGAAATCTGCATCTCCTGTGGTTCTTCGCTATCAACTCTCTTAACGGCAATCCTGTTGACAGGGTGCGACACACCATTTGTCACAGGTGCATGCTGATTTCCATCTCCTCCAACAGTTATATCTCTTCTGGGTTCTTGAGTGAAACCAAATTAATAAGAGTTTGATGTCACAGTGCTCATTCCTCATTCTGTAAAAGGAGGCTTGGAAGTATGTTTAGATACAAAGCACTTTTGATGTATTTGGAAAGTCAGACAAATGTAAAACATTTTTTTAAATTATTTTACACTTTGTTCAAGGTTTGAATTTATTTTGTTGTGTTATGATCAAGGCCAGAGTAAGACCCCAACAGGCCCCTGGGTGACATACCTCCTTAACAGAGAGTCGATCATATTTTTAACAATGCAGATCACGAATGCCGGGTCATTTAATGCAGAGTGGTATTTCTCACGTATGGTTTTGGCATGAGACTTGGTCATTTTGGTGAACAGATACTCAATTATTTAAACAAGCAGGGGTGGCTTGTTAAAATGGAATAGAATTTGAAAGCATTGTAGATATATTAATCTGTAACTAATATTAGTGAACATATTGTCCAGTTCAATTAGGACTCCAACGGGAATAAAACTAGACAATATTCAGCTATGTATGCTTTATTTTTAAACAATTTAATGACATGCCCACTCTACCACGAAGGAGAGCATTAGCAGAAGAAAGGCTGTCAAAAATCGTACAAAGTTCGCTAACCAAAAATCAAAACAGCTCTGTTGTCAAAACTAAAAGTACTGTAGATCGGAAAATCAAGGTCAAAAGAACCAGAGCACAAGTCCTTTAACAGGAAATCGACAAACAAAAAATGTTAATGGTTTCTGTGCACAAAATTGGCTAACTAGGAAGTCATTATGCCTTCTTTATACCTACTTACATCACTTCCTGTCATCTGAGCCTGAAACAAAATGGTGGCACTCATAATAAAACAATGTAGGGAAGATGATAAAATATTTTGATGCTTTTAAATAAATGTTTAAACAAATAACTGTCATCAAAAACAGATTCTGCATAATTCAAAACCACAAAGTAAAAAAGAAAGGAAAATCTAGAAAAATGTAATATAACATGAAAACTAATTTGAAACAAACCCAATAACACCACCATTGTAATTTAATTGGCACAATGCTGCTCATAAAACTAACTTGATGGACAATGGTAAGTTTTCTTTCCTCTAAAGGTAAACTCAGACAACTGTCCTTTTAAAGACCTCTTTCTTTATCCTAAATTATTACTTTAATTTAACTGTGTATAGTGATGTAATAACACATTAGCTCTCTGGCTCAATTTAATCACTGGCTATTACCAAAAAGATCAAAGTAATTGTGATGTTTATGTAATCTTTTATGGGAATAAAGTATAAAAGAAAACAAAATTACCTGTGGAGTGTTGGACAAGAAGAAAAAAGGCATGGAAATTATAGAGGTAGCTTTGATACCTGTTTATTAAATTCATTTGTTGCAGCACTTAAAATAAAGCACCTGTGTGTTCTGAATATGAATAGAAATATAAATGAACTGAACATATTTAATGACTTGCAGAATTATATGCTTTAGTTCAGCATGTTTTGATTCCTTTAGATTGTTATGAATTGAATTAATCATGACATGCAAACCAAGAGTTTACACATGCAGCCCATAGGAATTTCTTATTGAGAAGAAATGAACAATAATCATAATGTACATGACTATATGCCAGTATATATGAATTCTTCTCTAGTCAGTGTCTAAGGACAAACTCTCTAACATTTTATATTTTTTCATTCAAGTACATTGGAACACATGAATGTTGATATTGTGAATGGGCAGGTGTTAGACCCTATACTGGCATTGTGTCTCTGGACTGAAGGACCTCCAGAACTGTTATGGGCTTTGCTGTTCATCTAAACCTAAAAATCTTATTTATACAATCTGAACACTCAGGAGATATTAGTGAAGGAGAGAGCCATTATGAGCAAAGCTGTACATCCTGTCTCTGGATAATTAACACTGAGGCTGTTCATCCAAAAAATTATTCAGAAGTGTGTCAAGAAATGCTATGGGAGCTTCTTTTTACTAACAGCCGGCATAATGCCTCACTGAGAATGGGGAAGTCAAAAGATTTTTTTCTTTGCAATTTTCTTCCTTTGTAATCATTCCAGTCAGGCCAAAGCCAAAGCCCCTGGGGATAAATAATTATCTATCTATCTATCTATCTATCTATCTATCTATCTATCTATCTATCTATCTATCTATCTATCTATCTATCTATCTATCTATCTATCTATCTATCTATCTATCTATGATATAACCTTGCTCAATGAAGCAAGGTGTAGTAAGATGTGTAGTATATTGATTAAGACTTTAATTAAGGCTTAAAGCAGTATGAATGAAGGAATCTGAATGGATTTCATTAATTTCTTTAGCATTGCAGTTATAGTAAATGGAGAGTTTATCCATTGTGAACAACACCTACAGAAGGCTTTCAGTGTTATGACAGTTATGTCACAGCTCCACATTGCTTGGATGCCAGTTCATTTCCTATCTGCATTCTTTTTGTGAAGAATTTGCATGTTCCTTCCTTGTTTTGTTTTATTTATTGAACCTTCTGGTAATCTCTTCTGACAATCTCTTCTAGCAATTTTGAATGAGATCAATGATTGACAGCCACTTATTCTTCATTCATACTTATAAGGAAAATACAGGCAATTTGTCATCTATGGAGGTTTTTGGTTTTATTAGTTTTCGTGTGATTTTGATTCAGACTCTAAAATAATTTCTTTTCTTTTTCCTATCACAGAAGGTTTGTGTTTGAGTTTTCCCCAATATAACACATCTCCAATAATTGTTTTAACATGCTAAACACAATTGCTATCCTGTAGAACAATATGCTGTAATGGTGCTGACTCTTGCATCAACCAGTGATTACTTCAGTGCTGAGTCAGTAGCAATATGAGTTGGCATTCTATATTAAGATGAACAACTTCAGTGCCTGCCGCAGTAGAGCCTGTAAAGGGAGCCAGCCTTCCACAGTTGCACGATCACTATTCCAGTGTGGTTACGTGAGCCATCTTTCTTATTTATACTTACCATATATACCCATGGAGAAGTTCTCCCACGATAAGTTGGGATTTGCTTTTACCGTATAATTTCTGGTATTTTATAATGTCGGTCGTATAAGTCGAATGCGGAAAACTCACGGTATTTGTCCAAGAGATTATGATATGTTAACACCTACTTTTCTATGTATTATGTCTACGTGACCACACGTTAATACCCGAACTATTCCGAAGCAACGTTTGCGTTTGTGTTTTTTGTATCTCACACCCTCATACACCTTTATCGTAAGAGCATCCCTTATCTACGATGGAGCGATCGTTCAGAAGGAAATATTAAGCTGGTTTTAAATTAAATGTCATTGAAGTAGTGAAAGAAATTGGCAACTGCGCTGCTCCAACAAAATTCGATGCGTCTGAGAAACTGACGTGAGATTGGAGGAGTCAAGAAGATGTAAAAAAAAAAAAATATAAATCGAGTCTGATTTTATGATTTTCAAGACCCGACTTATATGTGACTATATACAGTATTCACTTAGCCGACACTTTTATCTAGAGCAACTTACAATAGTGGTCAACATAATCAAGTAAACATCAATTTGGGGAATTTTTCTGGAAACAATGTTACAGCATTGATCATTACACCTGAAGAGCTCAAAACAAAATGCAAGCAAGTTATGCTTCTGTGGTTACAAGAACCTATCAAAGCCATTATCAATTAGACAGAAATTTACGAAGCTTCGTAGAATAGCGAGTGTGGCAGGTGGCTGGGTCCCATGCCCGGCCAGGACACCCTTTCTACATATGTTCTGGGGGAGCAACCATGGGTGTTTCAGTACCTACCCCGGGACTCTTGGTGGCAGCCTCCCTGGCTGACAAAGGTGCCTCAGTTTCCCGCAGGGCTCCATGGGAGATGGAGTTTTCCACAGCCCTGTTAGGATCTGGGATGGCAGCCAGGGGGTGCTGCATGGGTCCCTGAGCCAGCCTGGACAACTCTACAGCCCTGCCTGTAAGTGCAATCAGAAGCAGGTGATCAAGCACCTGGAGCACTTCCGGGTGGGCTATAAAAAGGGCTGGCAACCACCACTCAGGAGCCAGAATCGGGAGGAAGAGGAGTTGCCAGGGAGAAGTGGTGGTGCCAAATGGGGGTATTGTGATTGATTTGAAGTGCTTTTGGGACTGTGTTGTGCCTGGAGGGTTCACGGGGAAGACATACCCTCCAGTTGAAGAAAAATAAAGTCTTCTTGTGTTTTTACACGTGCCTCTGTCTGAGTCTGTGCCGGGTCGGGTGCTATACAGCGTCCCAGTTCACACGAGCTATGAAAGAAATCAATGAAACTCATTGAGTCAGTGCTGGCAAATGCCCTGCAGCACTACAACAATGTTCCTTGATTTAGACTTCATGCAACATTCAACAACTGCCTGATTTGATTTCAAAATTAGAAGGTCACAATTTTATAAATTATCCCTAATGTTCTCAAAAAATATTGTTTTTCAAATATAAAGTATTACTCAAATGTTTTGCAGAGCATATTTTGTTTCCCATGTATTTTAAATAGAATGGCACTAAGGTCATGTATTGACTGCATAGCAAGTCTTCGTCTCTGCACACCCATCAAAATACAATGCAGCAAGCATCATAACATAAACACAACTAAAGAAATGAATAATAGAGGTTTTCAGCGTCAATTCTTAATATGAAGACTAAGAAAACAATATTCACAAATGCACACAAATGAATCATGACTAAATGTTTAACTTAAAATTTGAAGACCCCTGAAAGATAAGTATTAAAGTACTATAACAGCTCACCCCTGTTTTCACAGAGAAGTCTTTGAAAATACTCCCCACCACTTCATCCTAGCCTGCAAGTTATGGTGTAGAACAAATAAGAGTAATCACGACACCATTGGAACAAAAGACGGACAAACAAGAACAGTCTTTGTGACTCACTGGATTTAATTTCTCAGCAAAGAAGCTTTTTTTCATTGCAACTTTACTTTGGACTTTCTTAATCAAGATATTCAGAAAACATTATGTAACACTAATGTATTAAATTACACATTTTACACCTTACCATTTCATCTTCTCCCTGCCATTGGCTGTAACAGGTCATGACCTTATTTTGTAAATATAATACAACTTCAGAAGGAAATAACATAAAAATATACATGATTAGTAAAATTTCAAATAATAATGTACTTCAATCTTTACTTCTCCCTAGTATAGCTCCTATTGTAAAAGCTGAAGTAAAAAATTGTCCTCATTTTTCACTCTACTTTGAGAGATTGATCAGGGTGCAGGATACAATCTTTTCTGAATGCAGAGTTCTCCATGTCTCAACTTCCCATTAAAATAATAGAGAAACTTGTTTGTAACTGTTTATTTATTCTCATTATGTTCACTCTTGCTAAAGAATAACGCATTAAGTGTTATCGACAAACTGGGACTGCTGCTTGTCATAAGATGAATAATGGAGAGCAGATTTATTCCAAGGAGACATGAAGTTAATGTGTCAGTTACATCACTTTAATTTTTCAAAACATTAATGTATTCGGTGAAAACCTGTTCATGCAGTTTTTAACAGCTCCAGACCTGGAAACAGGCTCTTTTCTGCTTTAATCCCAAATCATGTTTCCACTGGGAACTTGGCAAAGGCTAGCCTTTAAGTAGTCAAGTTACATCAGTCACATTTTACATTTTAGCAAATTACTGGAACAAATTCCAGGCAAGGTTCAGATCCTTTAGGCAAACTGAGTGGGTGGCACTAGAAAGCAGTGCAGGCTGTTTATAACTTTTTGGATGCCAGAAGTGGTCACTTCCTCCATGAAACCAAATCAAAATCAGAGTGTTTGACTGTTAAAAAATAGTGATATCCTATTGGGTAATTCCAGTCCAGACATGTGACCTTTAATCTCAGCCTACTGGGGTTAATATGCTGTCTGCGTCCGTTTTTTTTTGTGGTGTGGGGTTCTTCTATATTGACCCAGATGCTGAATGAGTTCAGGTGTGTGCCCAAGTGTGGCCTATGATGAACTGACGTCTTATCCACAGTTGACCATATGGCTGACACTGCTGTGATCTGTGGTGGTATAAGTGCATTCTGAAAATGCATCCTTCACCATTTTTGATGCCTGCTTTTTCAGTTTAAAGTCAATGCAAGTTAGGGCATAGCCCAGGTACATGGTATGTTATGCCATTCTGTTGTAGGGTTCATGCACAGTCAGTCATAGAGAGACAATTTATGGTCACCAGTTAAGCTAACAAAAAGCCTTTTAGCTGGGAAAAAACAAAATGGACATGTATACGTTCCTTACAGAAAGCATCCCAACGAGAAATCAAACTAGCCTTCAGTCCCTGTGTGGCAGACAAACTACCCTTTGCAATCCCAACTAAATTTAGTTAGGATTTACACAAATACTTTAGAAAGATATTTAAAATGTTCTTCCTTTTTTTCCTTGTGGTAGAACCTGAGCTAATTCAAGCTTATGCACACTCTCACAAACCTATTGTACATTGCTACAAGGTCGGCTCTAGGCTCGTGGCGGCCCTGGGCAGAGAAAGGCCCCTTTGCCTGCCAATGTCAATATGGCATCATATGCACGGCGGATGGCCACGTCCGTTGCAGACACTGCATTTAACTTATGATAAAGTTCAGGATTTCTCCTTCCTGTGACACAATGAATGCCTCCTTAGCCACCTTTCTCTTTCGTTTCAAATAACCAGATTCGTGTACTCGAAATCTCTTCATTTTCCTTAGAATGGGTATGCGACTGTCTTGTGTCCCTTATCCGACCTGATATTCACTATGACTATTGCGCTAACACTAATACTTTATTAAAACTAGGTGAAACTTTAACTTGTAAGACGACTCGCCCACTTGCACTATTTTTTCTTTCTGTTTTATATTCAATATATATATATATTGACGTGGCGGCCTCTGGGATTTGGCGGCCCTTTGCAGGTGCACAATTTGCACATGCCTAAGGCCGTCCCTGATTGCCAGAATGCTGCATGAATCATAAGTGGAAAAAATGGCATAGGCTAGAGGGACAATAAGAGGAGGGATGAGCAGGAGGCCTAACTGGTTACTGGAGAGCCTTGACAAATTTGAGTGTAGGTAAATGACTACTGGAACTAATAGGTCACATGTTCTTAAAGAGGGTTGAGATGCAATGCCTCTGATGTCACAAAAATAAGCGGAAAAGGTCACAGAGATGTATAGAGGTTTGGATTTATCTCCCAAACCAGTAGGCAGTAGCAGAGTGGTAACAGACAGAACATTTGAAGTTCTTTTACCCATTGTGGAGGACAAGCAGTACTGGAACCACCAAGGGTGTCTGATTTTATAACTGTGTATTGGGACAATGGAATGCATGGATGCCTGGGGTAACCTTTGAAACTTCAGAGAAAACAGTTCCAGGATTGTCAAAGAGCAGGCCCGTTAAATTTGAATTTGGATATTGAGTTGGAACAAAGGCTCACTCGCAGTTAATGCTTGGAAGGTGAGGTGTGTCACAAAATTTGGACAGAGGGGAAATGGAGCCAGTAGAGCAGAAAATAGTGGAACTAGCTCATTTTTAAAATCTTGTGTTCCCTCAAGATATTCCTTTCATTGTGTGTGATTTGTGTAATAAAACTGTTATTTGAATATCGACCATCTCTATTCCATAAGAATGTGGCACACATAAATGTCCTTCCCCAACCCAGAGTATAAAGAAACAACAAATGCTATAATGTTAAATAGCAAAACTTAATTTATATGGAAAAATATTGCAAGTTAAATTTCACATTGTAAACCCCAAGAGTCTTTGCAAGCCAACTGAATAGTAAATTTGTGGGTTACCAATGGCTAAAAAGTACTGGACTCACAAGATGAGTAATCCAAGAAGTTGCTTCATTTCCTAGTGTTGGGGCTGGGTTCTCTTAATTTACACAGGAGGGATGAATAAAGGGAAAAGAAAAGCACTAACAAAAAAAAGAATCAAAGGATAAATTTCCTGTGGGCATTAACAAAGTATATCGGATCAAATCAAAAGTCAAATCAAATATTTGCTCCCAAAGGCCTAATCAGACTGGGACTCTGTCTGCTTCAGCTGAATAAAATGACTAAACTATGTGTATCCTTGTGCCCTTAACAAATAAAGCTCTTGGTCCCTTCCACATTACTTTGTTGCCAGTAATAACTTAACCTGTTCATTCAAACTAAAATTTGCTGGAATATGAGAAGTGTCGTTTAACTATGACCTTTAAGGATTATTCATTTGTCATTTAATGTGATTATCTGTAACACAGTGAACTAACAATCTTGATATTATATAGCACCTTTCTTTCATGAACCCCAATCCAAGACACTTTACTGTTACTTACTTGCATCTTTTACAAATATAGTGCAGACACATTAAGCAACTAATGTTGTACTCAGGGTCATGCATATCACAGGCAGGGATTGAACTGACAACATTGTAGCTGAAGTCCAGTCACACAGTTCCTGCATTTTAGACTGTATAGGTTTGTATCCATCTTGAGTAAGAGGTTATCTTTTAATTTTGGACTTGCTGATATGGTTTTCTACCAGTAGAAAACAGAATGCCAAAAAGTGACTGAACAGTCAATCATGAGAACTGTGTATTCTATGCTGTGGTCTCCTGAGGAAGCAACTTGAGCTCAGAAGACACATAATGCCTTAGCAAATTTATCAGGAAAGCCTGGTCCATCACAGGACTAACTCTGGACACTCTGAAAACGTTTGTGGAAAAGAGGATGGTGGCAAAACTGGATGCTATCTCGAAAGATCCCCTTCATCCCCTCCAGGTGGCGCTTTGTTGGAGCACTTCTAGCCACAGGCTCATTCCACCATGGTGTGCTAAGAAGTGCCACTGGGGGTCTTTTCCGCCTGCTGCTTTCATGCAATTCAGTGCTTCTTCCTGAGGCACAAGACTAAATGCTTATACTGTTTGATTTTCTGTTTCTACACAAATATGCCTTTATTATCTGTTATTTATTTACTTTTCTATCTGTCTATCTATTGATTGATTTTGTGAATTTTGTGTCTGTATCTTTGTTTTTTATGTTTCTGTTGCTGTGTGCTTCAAAAAAGTTCCCTTGGGACTATTAAAATTTATCTAATCTAATCTAATATAATAATCTATGTACCTATTTATTTATTTTTCTATTGTGTTTTTGTCAACTGTCCTGGGAGACTTGCAAGTAAGAATTTCATTGCACTACATACACATGACAATAAAATTGACACTTGACTTGACCAGCAATTTTCTTTTTTGTTACTTTCTCAATGGAGTAGTTATTAAACAGAATATATCTGTTGGTGTCTTACTGTCATCTTTCACATTAAAATGTCTTAATTTGTGGCACATCTGTTAGTGCTGCTGCCTCATGGATTCAACCTCCTGAGTTTCAGTCCTGTGCCAGATTATTGTCTGTGTGTAGTTGGCATGTTGTCACCATGTCTATGTTATTATTTTTTTCTCTAGGTAATCTGTTTTCTCCCCCCTAACCATGCACAATATTTTAATAGAAAGTTCCAAATTGACTGAGTGTGAGTGTATGCATGAGAGTGCCCTTGCCCAGTCCACAGTCTTAAAAATAATAATTCTTCAGTGGTCCTTTGTGTTTCCTCATAGCACCATTGTACAGTACGACCAAGCATTATTTCATTGTGGTAAGGGTTCTTTGCAAGTAAAGCTGGTTCTTTGTGCTTTGAAAAATTTCCTAATATCTATATATATAATTCACTAAGGCAAGACAACCATGGAAAGCACGCCGGAAGGGGCGTGGATTCACTGAGCCGCCGATAAGTAAGACACCTATGGCGCATGCAGGAAGGAGCGACGCCCACCAACTCTTGGCACCTCAGAGCCACGTTGACTGTTCATAGAGGCAAGTTTCTCGCATGGGTGAATCGCCATATGCAGCATGTAAAACGGTTAGCGAGGGATTTTCCATGGGATCCTTAAAACAATCCTTTCCAACTGAGGTTAAAACACAATGAAGTAAGCAGTCTTTAAAAACCAAGTTTTGGGTTACGATGCACGACCGCGTGCACTATAGCAAACTGTTTTACACGCTACATATAGCAATTCACATCCGCGACAAACGTGCGTCTTCTTCACTCACGGACAATTATATGTTGCTCTCTCCAGAGTTCCATCTTTTCATTCACTTTCTGTTGTATCCTCAAACCCTCCCTTTTTAGACAACTGTGTCTTTTATTTTTAATTTTTTCTCCAGCCGTCTGGAGTTTTTTTGTTTTTTCTGTCCCCACTGGCCATTGAACCTTACTCTTATTCAATGTTAATTAATGTTGATTTATTTTGTTTTCTGTGCTATATAAATAAATGTTGTTGTTGTTGTTGTTGTTTCCAGAAGTGTTCAACCATCAATAAATAATTATGCGGCGTTTGTTATGCCGCGGGTTCACTATTGTGTTGTATTTTGCTCTCTCCAGAGTTCCATCTTTTCATTCACTTACTGTTTTAGACAACCGTGTCTTTCCAGAAGTGTTTAGCATTCAATTAATAATTATGCACGACATTGAGCGTGTGTCTACCCGGCGCAGAGAGGTGTGGGTAAGCCGTTTAACCCCATTCGGGCTGCAAACCGTGGAATTCCCACTAAGTGCGACTCATACGCTCCCACTGGTTGCGTCCCTACCCTTTGTGCACAGCCCCCTCCCACCTCGCTACTACCGTGGTCGGGTGTCTTGGTGGATTATATATAGAATAGCAGCCAAAACCGCACAGAGCAATGAAAAGTCTATGTGAGTCACAGGTGCATCTGGACTGTGCAAAAACGACAACGACTCCAGTGACAAGTTGGAGGTGGGCACATGAGCAGGCAGTGCATACTGAATGAGAAATCAGCAGACTTGCCCACCAGTTTTCAATCATGGACGATTGTGTGTTGGTTCGTTCCGTGCATTGTTACAATGTTGCTTTCTTGCTGATTTATTACATTACCGATTTTTCAAATGTTAATTTTCTCCCTGTGCTTAAAAATCATTAAAAAATCGGGCTGATTATGCAGCATAGGGTACGCCGGGTTGGCTAGTATACAATAAAAAATATCTTTAATGGTAGTTAGGCCATTTATAGCAGGACACTAACAGATTAAGAAAACCTGGACTTTGCCTGTGTTATTGTATGCAGGGAGAGTCCTTTTAAAATCCTGAGCCGTTGGTATTTTGCAAATCTGCGATCACCTGTTCATGGTTATTTACTGCATAGAGCGTGTTACAGATCTAAGTAAACAAAAGTTCTTTCAAGAACTTTGAGGATCTTCCCTGCCTTAAGCTGTGATAGGTTTTCTTTTTTTTGCAATCAAATTAAAAAGAAAAAATGTTAATTGGAAATAAGCAAGAAATGTGTTGTTGTTATTAACAACATAAAAAAGGGAAACCTACAAAAATATCTCCCTGTTGGTAACCAAACCTTCCAGCCTTGAGAAGCAGAATGTTAATTAAAGAAGCATTTAGACATCGAGTAAATGATGGATACAGAATAACTGTATCACAGGTCAAATCCTCACCTAGCTGCTGATCGAGTGACCTGCACTGAGCCATATCTGGATTGTAGAACAAGAGGGGTTGTTGATTGGTGAGGCAGAAAGTTCCAAGAAAGCTAAGTTAAAGAAGGATGACTTCCAGTTGGGTGAAGAGACAGAGTCATAGGAACTGGAGAAATAGTCTTGTAAGAATTGCAACTACAGTGATCACGCTGTGCCGGAGTATATGGGAGGCGAGTGGAGAAACCCAGAAGAAGAGTTTGGGAATATCATGTTATTTAAAAGCTATCAATCAGGGAAAACACCTCTAAAAGTTATGTTTTTAAACAACATTAAGGAAGAACAGTCTACATACAGTATATCTGGACATTAATGTAATTTTTGTGTTTATTTATATAAATGTTGCACAATTTAATAATTTACAGTTAGTGTATTATAGGCGTTAATATGTGGATATGAATCCCTGAAAAGTGCTATACAAAAATAAGTAAATTGAATCGAATTTGTTATTTATTTCATATCCATCCCTTTTTTTCTCAAAGTTTCCGCTAACACTTCCAGCTTACATTCTCCTTTCTAATTAGTGAAACCGCAGTAACTCTTTTCCATTTTATGCAATTAACTACATTTTGATTTTCCATTAGAATATTTGATTTTCTTGTGAATATTTCTGTTTTACTTATTTAAGCAGGTAACACACCAAACTAACAATTCAGTTTACCAATCCCCACCCTTGAAGCTTTCCATCCCTGGATATAAAAAGAAAGAAAACACCCTAATCTGCTCTTTGGCCAGATGCACAGATTTGTGAATGGCAAGTAAAATTAATGATCCGCGGCTCAGTTGTAACTATAAATGTCTCCAAGTCAATGTACTGGTGTTTGTTCCTTCTGTATATGATTAACTCAGCGTTGATGAATTGTGACACAAACAGTTTTACTCATTTACCTTTTAGTCATAAAGAGTTGACAAAGAAATTTCCCAGATAAAGCCTGCTAGGAATTTGCTTTTCTAAAATTTCTTCACAGTTAATTAACTGAGAAAATCGACGCTTTTAAACTTCAGTGACACATCCAGAAAACAGCTAAATAAAAATGTGACCACTAAGAACTTTCTTTTATCACAAGCCATGCATAATGTGCCAAACACTCAGCATAATCGCATGAAGTTGTATGTTGTTGAGAGTCATGCTAAAAATATGAGTGTAATGTTAGCTAGAACTGTCAACGATACTCCACCAATGCTAAAGACGCTGACCAGTAACACAGAGAAACTCTGGGTTGATCTTTGCCATTTCTTATGTAGATTTTCTTTACCTTCTCCAGCTATCTACTTTCAATCAGTGGGAGAGTTCCAAATAAATAAAATACTAATGTGAAAGGAAATGTGAGAAGATGGTTTCCTTTTCAGAATCAAAATGACATTCATTCTTGTCTTTTCAATGTATGCCAAAGGCCAGTCACAGACTCAGTAGAATCTCCAAATTTCTTTATATCACAAAGTTTTAGACAGCAGTGCTTTCTGAGAAGATGTCAACCAATCACCAGGCACACATGGTTACAGTCACACAGACGGCCAAGCTGGAGAAACTTGCAGATAATAATTAATCTATGAAGTCACCACGTACTATGTTACTGTGCTTCTGAGTTTCGTCCTACACCCTAAACCAAAACAGGCAAATGCACTTCCTGCTACCAACCTTCCGTAATCCAGCCTTTGTTTTGTGGGGAGGAGCAGTTTCTCTTCTTGACCATTAATAACAAAGTAAGTATTAACCCTGAATGGCGAAGCAGATCATTGAAAGCCACTTATAACAAGCCAATTTAGAGTTTCCAAATAACTTAATGGACTTGCAGTCTGGTCCACAAATGGTTCCTGTATAATGCCTGATCCTGCTGGGACAGATTTTGACCACTGGACTCTGAACTAGATTAAGTAGATTAGAAAGTAGCTGGATGGATGATCAACCAAACTGGCATCTGTTGTGAGCAATTCAGTCGTTCGTTAAAATGAGAACTAAATGTAGTTTTGATTGGACTGATTTTTCATCATTTGGTTATAGCAATGTGTGTTTTATTGTTGTAGTATACCTGTTTTATTGAAATGCATATATTAGGAAATAAATGAAATTACAATTATTAAAAAAGAGGAGCTGAAAGATCAATACTAGAGTAAGGTGGAGGTCTCTCATGGGTAGAACAAGAGGAGTACCCCAGACAAAGCAAGGATCGAATCACAAAGGCCTAGAAACCAGAAACTGCAAGCTTGTAGTAGTAAACAAAACAATGTCAAAGCCAAAAGTCAGGAAATAGTTTTCTTAATCCAAACAAAAAGGTCTTCCCTTTTAGATAAACTCCACATAATAAAAGAATTTTTGGCTGGTACTTCAATAAGAAGGCCTCTGTCACAAGCACGCACATATATGAGGTGAGACAAAAAAAATTACCGTATTGGTAAAAAATATATATTTATTGATGACTTACAGCATTCTAAACATCGTCATCTTCTATATACTCCCCCTCCCGATCTCTACACTGCTCCATACATTACTTCCATTGATTGAAACAGCGTCGGAAGTCTACTTGCTTGAGGCTCTTCAACAGGCTTTCTATCTTCATTTTATCCATTGAAGAAAAATGTATTCCCTTCAGGTCACTTTTGATTTTTGGGGACAAGTAAAAATCACAGGGAACTAAACTGGGTGAATAGGGAGGATGATCGAGGACAGGAATGTTTTTGTCAGTCAAAAAGTGCTTGACGGAAAAAGAAAACATTTGTAAATAAATGTGATGTTGATTTGCTGTTCAATTTTTTCACCCGACATTGTTGTGCAAATACTGACTGGGTTACTCACAGGATAAACCTAGCTGGTTGGAGGTTTGAGAAGGCGTGTAGGAGGGGATCTAGTTCTATGATTCATGTCCGTCTGACCTCCAGATGGTTGTCCAGGAAAACCTCAAGCCTAGTCCAGTTATTTTTGTGTCTCACCTCATAGTATGCTACCCAGTGATGTGAAGAACCATCGCCATTGGGTGAATGATGACATCATTAACATGTGACACAAGAAGAGCAAAATACAGGGAAAATATTAAAATAAAAGGATACAGTTTTCAATGAAATCGTAACATGTAAGAAAATCGAAACACAATGATCCTGAATAAAATTGTGATAGCACTGAATGCCAAGTCCATTAAAAGTCGACATGACATCCACACCAGTACTGCAGCTGTGTGACCTCCCATGACTGCTTACTGTTTGCAAAACATTTTTTTGGAAGTGGATGGTGGCACTCAGCCAACATTAGCTCACTTTTATTCTTTCGTCAAGTTTTTTGTTTGATAAAGTCATGAGGGATTTGCTAAGTTAAAGCAAATGGAAATTTTCCCTTTTCATTCTGCACATCTCGAGTTTAAGGTCAATGTTTCACAGTGTTTTGTGATCAGCTCAATCTGCACAGAAAGCATTAACAATTAGCTCCTTTACTTTCTTCTGAAAATAAAACAACAAGCAAATGTAATAAGCTTGTACTTTAGTGCTCCATTTCCATGTCATATAATTTCCTAAGCCACTTAATCAAGACCAGGGTCACGGGGAGTGCTGGAGCCTATCCCAGCTAGCATAGGGTACAAGGCAGAAACAAACCCTGGACAAGGTGCCAGTCCATCTCTGGACAACCACACACAAAAAACACACTAGAGCCAATTTAGCATCTTCATTTCACCTAAACTGCATTGCTTTGGACAGAAGGAGGAAACCAGAGCAGCTGGAGGAAACCCACACAGACGCAAGGAGAACATGCAAACTCCACGCAGGGGGAACCTTGCATGCAAACCCTGGTTCTTGTACTGCATGGCAGAAGCACTACCACAGTGCCACTGTGCTGGCCTAGTGTTCCATTGTGATCTGAAAAAAGATCACAGCCTTTAACTTAAACTGTGGTGGGACATGAGAAGTTCAGGGGCTTGTGTTAGCCATTCTGTAATATACTGAATGTCAATCCAATGTCTTAACAGCCTTTAACCATTTCAGAGATCTTGGAAGCATTTGTCTCATTTTTAAAACATGAACTAGTGTGGAATGGCAGTTCATCATAGGGCATACAAATACACTAGTCAGAGATGGCATTTAAACTGTACATGGGCCAAGTAGAGTGTCAGCATTTTTTCAAAACAATGTTTTGAAAACATTGATAAGGATTAATCTTTTACACAGAGCTGCTTACTACATGCAGGACAAAAATCAGAGAATTAATCTAGTTGAGCAAAATTAACAGAGTCAATGTGTGAGGCTAGTACTCCCTCCAGATAATGCAGCCGGTGGTACGTATCTGTGCATGGGAATGTCCACTGCTTTTATCAATCGTTTTGTTACATTGTCCCTTCACTCTGGAAGCTGAAGCAATTTTGAACAAATCACAGTACGACAACAAAACAGGCACTTGAATATTTTGAAGCTGGCATTCTGCTGTGATAAACTTGCGACCTGTCAAAGGGTGGTTCAAAATATACAGCAAAGGTGTCAGGGCAGGTCAGGTCAGGTTGGGAAGCATACACTGGTACAGCACGTTGCTGCACCCATCACACGATGAAACAACCAAAGATGTATTAATTAATGAGAAATGCTTGGAAATTGTAAAATAATCATAACTCAGTCACATAATTGGGGTCCTGTGTAATGTCTGGGGTGTTCATAGGACAAACACAAATGTCAATGTCAGTTTAATTTTTTAGCTCCTACAAATAACCAAAGTTAAACCAATGTGCCGTACAGAATAATGAAATACAACTCTCTAAAATTCAAATTAAAAACAACTAAAAGTAAAAATATCAAAATACATGCAAAAAACCCCCAAAAAACACTTGAGTTAATGCAAAGCAGGCATGGCTTAACATCCCAAAATGTCTTAGAAAATCAATAGGCGTTTAAGGCAATAAAAGAAGAAGCAGTCCTAATAAACCAAGGTAGACTGTTCCAAGGCCAGCTACTGCAAAGGGACAGTCTCTCTTTGAAAAGAAACAAGCAATAAGAAATGGTGATAAATACCTTCAATAACACTTTGCAGGTTACAAATATGTAATTCCGCAGGAAGTTCTATCCTCCTCTGATGCTGGTCCACAAATGAAAGTCAGCTTCCGGTTAGAGTCTCGTTTAAGTATCTTCGGGACCAGAAATGCTTATAATATTATTGTGGATGTGCCAATACTTTCTCCTCCACTCTAGAGATGAAAACAGGCACTGCATATAGTTGATGACACCCCTTAATCCCCTCCGTATGCTTCCCTTTAATAGAGCCTGTGAACCACTCCTGATGCTCATGCCTGACAAACCATTATGGGAAATCAGACATAATAAAGATACACATGGGTTTCCACCTGGCATGAAAATAATGAGGCCATCTTTTAACTGATGGGTCTTAAAGATGGATGTTTGCATAAAAAAACAGGCAGATATAATCTCTAATTAAAATAATTGTGATATATATTGTAAGAAGACGCTATATAGCGCCTGACCCGACACATATTGACATGGAGGCATGTGTACAATAAAATAAACTATTTATTTTCTTCCCCTGTGGGCACATGTCTTCCCTGTGACCCACAGGTAATACACAGTCCCAGCACTAATCACGCCAGTACAACAAGCACTTTCCTCTTCTTGGCACCACCACTTCTCCCAAGCAACCTTGTCCTCCTCCACCCGACTCTGGCCGCTGAGTAGTGGTCGCTGGCTCCTTTTATAGTTCAGGTGTTTGATCACTGAGTTCTGGCTGCACTTCCGGGTGTGATGAATTTGCTACCCACACAGGATCAGGAGTTCCAAACACAGCACCCCCTCGCGGTGCCTACGGGACCCAACATGGCTGCACCCAACTCCAATTCCCAGGGAGCACTGTGGGAAACCGAGGCACTGCTTCACCACAGTGGGGCAGCTCCCCCTGAATATAGTGTGCAAGGGTGTCCTGGCTGGGCATGGATGCCAGTCGCCTGCCACAATATCCATTTACATATAAATGTGCTTTTATGTTATAGAGTGCAATGCAGCACTCAAGAAAGCAGGCTCTTGAAACAGTCAGCTGAATTCTTTCACTTCATTCTAAGGACTATTTACACATTTATTTATTTAATAATTGATAACAATTGATGTAGCCATTATGATTTCTGTTATTATTATGATTAATGTATGTATTTCATCTAGGTTAACCTGTGTACTGTAAACGGCAAATGTTTATGTTACAAATTACCGCTCTGATATTTTTATCTGTGTTGTTCCTATTTAGTTCCATTTCTACTCCACCTTTACAGAGGCAGGTGAAAGGGATGGGATGTGATGAATTTGTATTATTTGTCAATAATCACTTCTCTTTTATTTTTATCAGCCATAAATGAATTGAACAATATAGTAGTCTGTTGAAACTCCACGCTATCTAAATGCAATCTGTGATGTCTAAGAATGCAAACCAAAAAAAAGTACAAATAATAATTAGAAAGAATATTAGAAAATAGTGTAGTTTCTTTTGTAAACCCCCATCTTATCCTGGAGGTTAGTATGCATTAGAAAGTTTATGAAACTCTAGTTATTCTGGCTACTTTATATGCTCTCAACTGTAATGATAGTAAGTTGATTTCTAAATGTTTTCCTTATCTTGTCAACCTTTACAGTCATATAATAATACTGGCAGGTGTTTTAATTGCGTTCACAAATCACTCCTAAACACCTGCTTCTTAAAAGCTCATAAAATTTGATTCATGGAAATGTTTTTGTTAGTGGTCAAGATAACAGTTTCTTCTCTAAAGGCATTTTGTGTTTGTCTTTGTATTTTTGTCTTTATACTCTTCTACATTTGTTAATGTGTGCTGCACTTAGGGATGCTTAGTAGAAGTGTGTTAAAAAATAGTACAGTGAATTGAACTGAAGTTAATAATAGCTTACTTTGGGGGCCTGCTATTATAATGCTAATATTTGCATAATTTTCTTCAACTATAAGTAACATATTTTACAATCTACTTTTGGAAATGCTCAATTACTTTAGATGGGAAAGAATAAACATTTTATGTGATGAGCTCAACTTCATTGTCTATAAAGTAATCATTATTGGATACAGGTTTTACATTTAACCTCAGGGCCAGCCAGTTAAATAATGCTGTTTGAGGCAAGGCACATGTTTGACACCTGCCCCCAGTGCATATCCTTACTAGGCATTAGTCATTACACTTAATCCTCATACAATACATATTGCGACACTGTCTTAACAAAATAACACCCCCAGGATATTGTGCATACTCGAAACAATGCTCAAACTAATAAAAAATTGTTTTTTTATATAAAAAGAAAAGGATAAGCTTAAAATCAATAAAATACACATAATAAACATCAAAAACAATTAAAATGTACAAATTCTTCATTGCTTCTATTTAAAACATATATATATTCTTACTGAGTTTTGTGATTGTAAAATTCAGTGCAAATTGAAACTCGACTGTTTTGCTCATCTCGTACACTTCAAAACACTGCCCTTTTTAACTAAAACCAAAAGAGACATTTAATGACATTGTACCTCTTACTGACAAATTAGTAATTGAATTATTAAATTATTATTATTAATAGTTTAATATTATTCTAGAAATTAAAGTCTTACAAAGTGGAAATCAACATAAACACATTATGATATATGAATATGAGGAAAATGATCAGCAATATCAGATACTGGCAAGAAAATCTGAAATGTGCATGTGCTGTTTTAATGCTCAGAAGCTCACAGTGTGGCAGAGTGGTGCGAGTTGCAGTTCTGAGATCTTTGAAACTTTTAAAATGAAAATACTTCTTACTAAATTTAAAGGCATTTGATATGCGTGTAACTTTTATTCTCATAATATTAAAGAGTTACTGTTTCATGAAAATGACATCCTGATAATTTTCATTTTTGAAAATGTGTGCCATGCCCCTTTTTATCATCCATGGTAGTTATAGACCTTTCACTCTTGTTTGCATTCTAACCATTATTCTCTTTATTTTTTTGTTAGTGGCATGTAGCGGGAATAACCACTAGCTAAGTGAAATGATTAAAAAAAGACATTAATAAAAAGGCATTAATAATAGTTTAGAGTAGTAATATTTGCATACTTAAGCTGTAATACAACACAATACAACACAAAAATGATGTAGAGAATATGGCATGGAGTTTGCATGTTCTTCCTGTGTTCGTTCTTTCAAGTTCTCTGGTTTCTCCCATGAATTGGAATTTGCAGCATATGTGTGTGTTTGTGTGTGTTCACTGTGCAATGGACTGATGACCTGTCTGTGAGTTGTTCCTGCCTTGTGCCTGATGCTTGCTTGGATAGGCTCCAGCTTCAATGCAACCCTACTAAGGATAAGCAGGTTTGAAAGTGGATGGATGGGTAAATGGATGGATGAGTCCTGTGGTGCAAGCAGAGTTTTTTTATGGAAATTAACTTAGTAAGCAAGAGAAATATTTTGACATAGTAACCCATATATATATATATATATATATATATATATATATATATATATATATATATATATATATATATATATATATATATATATATATATATATATATATATATATATATAGGTGGCATGGTGGTGCAGTGGTAGCAGTTAGGAGACCTGGGTTTGCTTCCCGTGTCCTCCTTGCGTGAAGATTGCATGTTCTCCCCATGTCTGTGTGGGTTTCCTCTGGGTCCAAAGACATGCAGGTCAGGTGCATGTGTGAAATTTACCCTTAACAATTCCCCAACTATTTCCCTGTGCCGTATTTGAACTCTTTTCAAAGTAAAACTCTAAAACCATTTTCATTCATAATTTTGAACAATTCCAAATGGGAGTGTTCTTCCCAGGTGCTGGAATAACAATTATATCATTGAGGTAAGCAGCACTTTATTACAGGTTCTTAGCAATCTGACTACCAGATGCTAGAAAGTGGCTGGAGCCCCATTCAACCCAAATGGAGGGAAAAAAACAAATGCTTGGGGGTTTTAAATGCATTTTCTGCTTTGGGTAATTCAGTCAAAGGCATCTAACAATAAACTTTTATCATGTTGCTAGTTGTTAGGAAATTTACTGAGCTTAATCAGTGAGATCATCAATCCTTGGCTTGGGGTAAGAGTCAGATTTCTAAACTTTGTTGAGTTGTCTGTAAGTATTACAGAACCTCCAGGACCCATCATACTTATGTACTAGAAGAATAGGGCTAGACCAGTGACTCATGACCCTCAGATCATGCACATTCTGTACCTTGAGTTTGATATCATTATAATTTACCTTGGGGAGGCAAAAATGCTGTTCCCGAGCTATAATCCCATCCAAGTTCAGTGCAGATTTTGTCTGCGATTAAAGGTTTAGGACCTAGTTTAGAATCTACAATATCATCTACCTCTTCTGAAAACTTTGTTCATTGATCCCTGAACTTTAGTTCTGTTGAGCTGGAGAACAGAACAAGAGTGGTTTAACTAAATAACTTACCAGGTCCTTTCTCTCCTTAAGATCATTGAGTGAGGAACTTGGAAAATGAGTGCTTTCAGGTTTTCATTTTAAATTTAATATCCAAAAAGCACAGGCCTATCAAACCATTCATAAGACTCTGGGACTCTAACATACTACAAAGAAATCTATAATCATCCAGTGTAAAACACTTGAAATCTTCCCATCAATAGCTACTCTGTCAGTGTTACTCCAAAGGCACAGTGTAAAATAATTCAGGAAGTCACAAAGGATCCTAAATAAACATCCAAAGAACTGCAAACATCTCTTGCCTCTTCAAAGACCAGTGCTCATTACACCACAATCAGAAGACACAGGGAAAAATTGAGTTTCTTTGGAGAGTGGCAAGGTTTCTAACCAAAAATATAAATATTAATCTCTCATTTGCTAAATAACACCTGGATTATCTCTTAAGTTTTTTGGGAGATTGTTTTACAGACAGATGAAATTAAAGTTGAACTTTCTGGACAAATGGAATTTCATTGTGTCCATCCATCCATCCATTTTCCAACCCGCTGAATCTGAACACAGGATTAAATAAAAAATATCACAGTAGAAACCTAATAGTAACAGTCACAAATGCTGACGGCAGTGTTATAGAGCTGGTCATGTTGTCATAAATGAATGAATCACAAATTCTGCATTGTATGTGCCAGACCTCCGGTCATCAGTTCTTGAGCTGGAAGCTGAAATGGTGTTGGGTCACACAGTAAACAATCATTAAAAACACCAAAACAAGCACAAAACAGAATGGCCGAAAATAAAACAAAATTAATAAGTGGCCAAAACCTACAGACAATAGGAAAGCAATGGCAGGACCTAAAAACTTGGTAATATTTCTAAATTTAACCAGTTTTGTAAGAAAGGAAGGTCTCCCCACAAGGATGAGA